>NC_092042.1:29620661-29730249 GCF_003086295.3 Arachis hypogaea | reverse complement strand
CAACAGAATAATATAATTATAAGTAGCCAAATAAATCACTTTTATATAAGCCTCATCTATTCTTATTCCCTTCTTATGAATTAAAGATATGTGGCAACTAACGTCCCAAATACTCAATTACTATAGCAACACTCATTGGATGCCTATGTGAAAATTAGCATGTCATGCATTAATCAAATTACAAATACTATCTAATGCTGCTGGATTTTTTTTATATCATTCGACTTCCACGAGTGCGTTTATGATAATTAATCAATTTTGTGCTTTTTTATCCTGTGGAATGTGTACTAGTTCTATGCTTTCATTTTTTGCTAATGCCACTTACACACATCAATCTCTTCTTATTCATCTGTGACGTTGATTGTTGGTATTATTTTCTGTTTGACATTACCCATATGACCAGTTTTTGTTCCTGTCTTGTTCCCGGTGAACATATACAGTGTTACACTATTAAATTACAGATATAAATGCATCATACCCAGAAAAGTAAGATGTATATTTTGCATTGGGGATCCAATGAGAGCAAGAGCAGAAGCAGGTGAATAGTAGTGAACACAAGTTTGCTTTTTATATGTTCAGTGTCGGCAATTGCAGCATAACTAGTAGCTAGCAATAGGAATAAGTTTAGGTATACTACGTAATAATCTATTTAATTAATGTTGCCCTCCCAAGTGTTTGATTTTGATGTATTCACTTAATTTCATTTGTAGATAGTTGTAACTCAGATCTGCATCACTTGCCCTCTATTCTAATATACTACTACTAGTTGTATATATTTGTGTTATACTGCACTTACTAATCTATTTAGGCGTTCCTGCAGTTGTTGGAAGATCTGCATTTATTTTTACGTTAATCCTACTGAGTTGTTATCCCTTCCTTTTATAAGTCAAATTCACTTCCTTATTTACTCTCAATTCTCAGTATTTGAATCACAAAATATTTCCATAAAGATTATGGATTCGCCAGAATAGTTTCTTCATGAAACTGTGAATTTCTGCTTATATTGTCAGTATTGTATTTATTATTTGTTTTTCTTCCAGAATATGGTGTACTACAAAATATCACATTGTGATGGTCGGATAACTAACCCAGAGCAAAGAATTGCAGCGATGTGCCAAGGTTCTGCTCAGAGTTAAGTGAAATTGTTCGGGATGATTTAACTGCACTAACTGATGGACTTCTATACACTTGGCGCTGTGTTCATATGCAAGTCCAAAATATGTCTTCTGGATATTGGTACTACCATAATTGAAGTTTTCTGTTATGCAGATGTCTCATTGACAGTTACTGTTAACATTTTTTCTAGATATGTTGCTGATGGCTGGAGACTGTCAGACAAATGTTACGCAGAAATCAGTCTTTATATTCTCAATAAATGCTGTTTCCTCTTTAGGGCTATGTACTTGTAGCTGGGACCACAATCAGAAAATTCTCTCCTCCATTTGGTAAACTAATGTCCAGAGAGCAGCAATTGGAAGGAGACTATCGACAGCTCACTCGTGATTGAGGACTCACTCGGAAAGTATAGCATTTTATGGTGGAGAGATGAGAGAAGAAGCCCATATTCAGCAGAAGTTTAAGACCTTGGTTAGGCATTTGAGTAGTGTCCTACATGACCATTGGTGGTTTGGCATGATTCAGGACTTTTTATTGAAGTACCTTGGTGCTGGCAGTTGCTGTTATTCTGATAATTGAGCCTTTCTTTTCTGGCCATTTTTTCTCTTCCAAGTAATGCTTGCCAATTGTCGCATAAAATCCAAATATGGTGAAAGAAAGCAGAAGTTTTAACGTTTAAAAGGAACAACTTAGAAAAAAATCATAATGATACCCACAACTCCACAAGCCAAGTATGAGTACAACTCTGTGTTACTAACAAAAAGTAAGTTTCATATACATTTGATTAAGTTGTGGCATGCAAGAATATGAAGTGAAATCCTGAGTTGTTCATTTGACCTGTATTTTTAAAGAAAAAAAAAAAGAAAAGAAAATACAAGAAGTCATATGCATCATCTTCCCAAGCATAAATACAAAACTGGGAAAAATGTGCATGTGAAACTGTTACATTGGGAGGGAGAAAATGTGCACTTTTAAATGAACAACAATTACTTCGATTTCATCTTGGACCTCTTTGCACGTTTAGAGGCTAGAAACCAGCATCATCCCTAACAAAACTCCACCAAAGTAACGAAAGAACAGTGGAAGCCAACGACAGAGCATGAGCATCTATAAGCTTGATACGGTGGAAAATCGAATGCTTGCAGAGCAGTGAAACAATGCTGCCGAAAATAACTAACAAGACCTTCCATCGCGATGGATGTTGATTGATAACACCCCAAATTGTCCAGACTGTAAGCTGCATTACAATCAATACTGACAAATAGTCTTATTCCATCCTGTATGGTTAGAGTAATGAGAATGTCACAACATAAACAACACAAATAGGGAGAGGGTGGGGGATATTTTTTTTTGCAGAGGAGGGGGGGGGGGGGGAGTTGAAATGAAAGCTATAGCTGCATTTGGATTCTGTTTCTGAGACAAAAATAAAAAACCATTAGAAACATAAACTCATTTGGTGTTGAGATAAAAATAAAAAAAGTATTTTTTTCTATCCAAGAAACATAAAATTGTATTTTTCGTGGTTACCAAAGTGGGAACAAAAAATATTTGTTTCTATCTTTGTCATTTTGTCTTTGTATTTCTTAGTTAGAGACAGAATCCAATATAGCATATAAGTATATATAAATGCACCAGATTATGATTCAATATCGAATCATATAACATAAAATTGTTTTAAAGGGATAATTATAGGGAAGACATACCAAAGTCTAGCATAAAACAGTTGTACAATATGTGAGTGGTCACAAAAGATGTCAATGGAGCAGAAATCATAACTCTATTAGCCTCATTGCTTATATTAAGGTTCTTAATATGGCCAAAATAAGGGAGAATCCCACAAGAGCCACAGTAGATGAGTGGTCCAACTTTCTGTTAACTCCATATCTCTGTTTTTCAATGAGGCACACAAATAATTTAATTAGTTTAGAATAAAAAAGGGGAAAATGTATTGGCAGCAGCATATAGTAATTGTTGGAAAACATCTAACAAATTTATTACTATGATTAATATATAATATAAATTTAGTAGGTAGGATTATTGGAAGGAGGTTTTCAAGAGTAATACAAGCATCATAATAACTTGAATTAAACTAATTTTTATGTGAATAACTAAAACTAGTAAAGTAAAATTTGAGGCACACAAAGTGAATGCGACAATTTAAGAGCAATGATGTACCATTTACTTACGAAATAATTATCTTTAATTTGATTAGCCCCATATAAAAAATGAGATTATAAGTTGCCAGGAAGTCTTTGCCAAATACAACTAGAGGAAAGTTGAGTTTAAGGACAAGATTTGTGCTTAAAAATCAAATTAAATTACATGAAATTCAGGTGTACAGTTCTCACATTGTACCTAATAATAAGTCAATCAAACTAACTTCCAAGACAAGTTATACATAATATAGTCACAAGTTTTCAAACTAAATCTTCGACTCACCGACTGTGATGAACGGCACACCAAAAGAAGGCATTCACCGATAAGAATCCATAGACATGCCACAAACCAGCATATCCATAATGTGCTTTCTTGCCAACTTTAGAGGCAACTTATTCTTTAGAAGTGAGATGAATGATACCCAACCATGAAAATGCATTGCAAGATTGAGAGCAAGTAAAGCCACAGATGCAGGCTCCTGAGTAAAATACACCCTGGATTTGTTAACAAAAAATTCTAATATTACTAGACACTAACTCCGATTGAAAATATAGGTTTCATGTGGATTTTGTAGAATAAATGGACAAAAGTACACATGAAAGAGTTTAAGATAGACAAAACTACATACCAAAGTTCGTAATATCAACTACACCCAAAATATTGATTTCGATGGATAAAATTACACTCTATACTTTACGAACCCACTAATGCATGACACTTTTAACCATAAAAAAATAATATTTCGCGTGTACTTTGATATTTATGAATTTTTGTGTGTACTTTTGTTCATTTAATTTTTGAAGTGTACTTTTATCTATTATACGATTTCGTATATCAGATAAAAAAACATACCAGAAATAGCATTTAAAGGCTGTCTTTGAGGACAGACACAAATATTTCTGTTCTCGTTTTTAATAAGAAGGATGGAAAATAAAATAATTTTCTGTCCTAGAAATAGAAAACTACACAACCAAGTGAATTTTTCTTTATTAACAAACCTGAATCCCATATATACACTTGTAAGGCCATTTGCCATTATATTTATAGGATCATGATGATCAAGTAATGCTCTTTTCTCCTCTCTATCAATCATGCAATGGTACTGACAATTGTTTTTGCAACTCCCTTTTTTCCATTGCACAATAAGCTTTTCTATCAAGTTTCTTGAATGATTAAGAGGGACTCCGTTTAAAGAAATTGTACACTCTGGAAAGCATTTTCCTCCTACACACCCTGTCTCCCCACATTCTGTCACACAACTCCTGATATTCAATTCAAACCAAAGACATAAATTCACGTAATAATGCCTCATAATTTGTTTTTACATAAAGATTAGAGTTATGTACCTATAATTCTGATCAGCATCTCCAGCACTTGCGTTTAATACTGGAATGGATGACGAAAGAACCAAAAGAAAAGCAGCAACATAACAACAATCTAACATCTGGTGTCATAATATTTGCAACCCAAGATCCAAACATATCAGCAAAAAAATGCAAATTCTACCAAAGTTGGTAATATTCTCATGTCACATACAATGCTTATCATGCATATGGACATAATCAAAGTCATATGAATATTGTTTTTATCAAAGGAAACAAAATAATCGTACCAATCACAATTTAGAGAAATGTTTCAGGTTTTTCAAATTAGACTAAATTCATATTCTTATCTTGTTTGCTATTTGAGAAACTTTTGAACTTGTTCGTTTTGTTCTTTTATAAAACCAAAAGAAATTGATGTCAACATAACAAATAAAAAATTGAAAAAAAACCCTAATAGTGAAACCACCTAATCAATGTATTTGAATTAAAAAGGACAATGCTATCTGTATTTTATTTTAAGTGCATTATATGAATTTCTTCTTATGTTGGTTGTATCACATTCAACTTCGTTGTTCTATTGAATTATTTAGAATCTTTCACTTTTCCTGTAAAAAAAAAAAATGCTCCTCTATTTCTTCCATAATTGATTATAGAAAACACCATGTGAAATAATCAAAAGAATTTGACAAGAAGACAAAGCAAACAAAGAGAACGATAAAGCGAAAGAGGGAGGGGGAATTTCACCTTTGTGGTGGCGAACATTGGATGCAGCAAAAAAGAGTTTTTAGTAGTAGAAAATATAATGAAGAGGTAGAAAGAATTATAAAAGAAAAATGGCGAAAACTAAGGGGAAAATGTGCTTTGTTTATTTCCCAGGTGGGGATTTAATTTGCAAATAAAGCCTTCTTTTCATTTCTAATATTTTAGGCATGTTATCTTTTGTTTCATAATTCTATTATTGTACGTACTATATTATTAGCCTTGTAATATGGTGTTTCATAATTTCATATATGAATGACCACGTATATTGGTAGACTAATACGGGCTTTAGGATGTGGCCTTGCTATTTACCTGGATAAAAAGAATTCAGTACAACGTTTGTGGCAGAAAGTATTAGATATCAAGAAATACTTGAAGTGTTAGTAGGTCTCAATTTGTAAGTGAGTTTTAATTTAGCTTCTAAAATTTTAATTATCTTTATTTAGTTTTAAACTTTGTTAATATGATTTGTGCTGGTTTTTGAAATAATTTTTTATGTATAGACTTTAATAAAATGCTAATGTGAATAGCTAAATGCTACACTAGACTCTATAAAATGATATTATTTTAATTTTGATATTTAAATAGCTCTAAAAATGACATCACAAGTGGTGTTATTAAAATTTTTCTCACAAAATAAGTAATACGGTGTTGTTTTTGGATTTTTTTATCACTAAAATCAAAACTACTTCATTTTACAAGTTCTAATGTGACATCTGACAGTTCATATTAGTACTATATTAATGTTTGTGTTCCGAAAATTGTCTCAAGGACTAATGTGAGTCACATTTATAAAGCTTAAGGACTAAATAAAGGTAATTGATGTAACGATTTAATTTTCGAAAATACGAATTTTTTCCTGAAAAAATGGAGTTTTTTTGGAAGTTCAGTGAAGCAAGCACCTCCACTACATCATCAAGCACCTCAATCTACATCATCATTGTATCATCAACAAGTAAGCACTTCTACTAAGCTAAGCTCGTTGACTCCATTGCGAAAACCTAGTTTTTTAGGCATTTCGGCTAGGAATTTGAAAATTCTGATTTTCATGGTTAGACTTAGTTTAACAAGTCGGATTCGAATCGTGAGAGAAACAACTAATAGTATAATATCATTATTGTATTATTATTTTACCTGTTTAAGTATTATTATATTAATATTTGACATACTTTAATTAAAACAGAAGATAAGTTAAATAATATAATAATTAGGCTCAAAATCTACTGGTGTAGGTTAATGCCAGTACTTTTTGATGCACTTACCGATGCTAATGCTTCATTATATACCTTCTATTCTCATAATTATCAAGTAAGTAGTGTCATTTATACTAGTAACTTAAATGTTTGTCTCCAGATATCTTGTCATTTGTATTCTAATACAACTAGTTTTAGTAATTATCCTTCTGAGATATTTTGGCATCAGCATAAGGTGACTAAGCACCCTTAAGCCACGGCCTCACTCTCATCATTTGACATCCAGCTGCTATCTTCTTCTTTGACCCTTGATCTTTAAATGATGCTATCCCGAGGAAGATACCTAAAGGCGAGCCGTAATGGCCTCATCTTCGGCAGGCTCTTCCGTTTTTTTTACGTCGTGCTGACCCTCGTTCTTTAAATGACGCTATCTTGAGGAGGACAACTAAAGGTGAGCCGTAATGGCCTCATCCTCGGCAGGCTCCTCCGTTTTTTTTCTATTTTTTTTACGTCGTGCTGACCTTCGATCTTTAAATGACGCTATCTCGAGGAGGACACCTAAAGGCGAGCCGTAATGGCCTCATCTTCAAAAGGCTCCTCCGGTTTTTCTTCTGGTTTTTTTTACGTCGTGCTGACCCTCATTCTTTAAATGACGCTATCCCGAGGAGGACACCTAAAGGCGAGCCGTAATGTCCTCGTCTTCGGCAGGCTCCTCCGGATTTTTTTGTCGTTCTTCTTACATCGTGCTGACCCTTGTTATTTAAATGATGCTATCCCGAGGAGGACACCTAAAGGTGAGCCGTAATGGCCTCATCTTCAGCAGGCTACTCCGGTTATTTTTTTCCATTTTTTTTACGTCGTGCTAACCCTCGATCTTTAAATGACGCTATCCCGAGGAAGACACCTAAAGGCGAGCCGTAATGGCCTCATCTTCAGTAGACTCATCCGGTTTTTTTTCCCGATTTATTTTACATCGTGCTAATCCTCGTTCTTTAAATGACGCTATCCCGAGGAGGGCACCTAAAGGCGAGCCGTAATGCCCTCATCTTCGGCAGGCTACTCAGGTTATTTTTTTTTCTTTTTTTTTACGTCGAGATGACCTTCGATCTATAAATGACGCTATCCTGAGGAGGACACCTAAAGGCGAGCCGTAATGGCCTCATATTTAGCAGGCTCCTCCGATTTTTTTCCTATTTTTTTTACATCGTGCTGACCCTCGTTCTTTAAATGACGCTATCCCAAGGAGGACATCTAAAGGCGAGCCGTAATGGCCTCTTCTTCGGCAGGTTACTCTGGTTATTTTTTTCCTTTTTTTTACGTTGTTGATAATGAGGAATTTCTCGTCGATCTAGATTTTCACAAAATAGAATTCCATCGTTGAAAGTATAGTCTAGACCAACAATTAATTCCCACATCAAATGTTTTCAATTCAAATTATAATAACCGTGATCGAGAGTAATTCAACCTCGGGTCGTTCTCCTAGGAGTTGCAATGAAATGTAAATTTATTGGCTATGGAAGAGAGAGAGAGAGCATGGGGATTGTGAATGCAAGCAAGAGAGCAAGAAATGTAAATAGCAAGGAATTAAATAAACATGCAAGAAATGTAAATGGAAACTCTTGGCAAGGATTGGGGAGTTTAGTATTCCTATCCTAGTTATGGACAACAAACATGGCAATTGTGTGGAATTAATCTAAATTAGTCAATCCCCCTTGAGAATTAGTCAAAAGGGTGTAATTGATCTCAAACCATAAGTCCTAGTCAACTCACTAATTACTTAGTGAAAGACTAGCGTCAATGGAAACCAAACCAATTAACTATTCTCACACATTGTGGAATGGACATCCACAACCCAATTCCACCTAAACACCCAATTTCTCAACCAAGAGTGTGAAAACCAAACATGCAAGAATTTAACATCAAAGCAATAAAAGTCAAAGTAATTAAATGCAAAGAAAGGAAGCTTCAAATGCAAGAAACATCTTGGCAAGTAATTGAGAGCTAAGGTTACCTATCCTAGTCATTGACCACAAACACATGATGATTATGAAGAGTTAATCCTACTTAGTCAACCCTAATATCGAGGATAAGTCAAATAGGTATAGTTGATTTCAATCCCTAAGTCCTATGTTAACACTAAAGGGTCACATAGAGTCAAAAGAGACCAAATCAACTAACTACTCTAATGTATCAAACAAGAATGGACATCAATGACTAAAAGATCACCAAAAGTCAACAATTTAAAGCCAAGAGTAGAGAAAAACTAAGTAAAAACTAAGTCAAGTATTTTATCAAACACTTGGTGTGCATGAGAATAAAATAATATTAAATTACAATAAAATAAATTCCAAAGCTACCAAAGCAAGACAATAACAATAACAACTAAAGAAAGCAATAAATGACATGGAAACTTAAATTTGCATTAATTGGAATTAAAATAACAAAAGTGTGCATAAACATAAAAATGACAAAATAAAGGAATAACAAGAGAAATGAAGAAGAACAATATGAAGGAACATGAAAACATAAAGGAAATTACACTAGAATTAAAGACAGAAATTAAAGAGAAATTAAACTAATAAACCCTAATTCTAGAGAGAGGGGGAGCTTCTCTCTTTAGAAACTAAGAGAAAGCATGATAAAAGCTAAACCTAATTGCCCCTCCTTCATCCTTCTTCAATTTGGCCTTAAATAGCTTCAAAAAATGAGTTGGATTGGATTTTGGGGGCTCAAAAATCGCTGTCAGCGAGTTGCAATTAATGAGGTCATGTGTAGGGACCTGTGCGGACGCACAGACGTTTGCGTCGCACACATGCTGAATTCTGACTTGTACGTACACACAAGTACCTGTTCGTACGCACACTTAAACTTATGTCCGCTATAGCAAATTGCAAAAGCATGCTATTTATGTGAATAAATGTGGGTTTATGTGATGGAATCCACTCAAATCAAACCAAAATATATTAGAAAATATGGACTCATCAATTTTCCCACACTTAAACCAAGCATGTCCTCATGCTAAACCAACCAAAAGAGATGAATGAAGGGGTAATTATTAATGCAACTACCTACATGCATGTAACTATACTAAATGCTGTCTATATATATCTACACTATGATTCCTATTGAGTTTGGTAAAAACAAACAAAAGGATCTCAATCAATCCAAAATAAAGCTTAGGGCCAAGACAAAGCAAATATAGCAATATGATCTATATCCAAAGATTTGATTTGAAGTTTACAAAATTAAGTTCAACAACTTGCATGAAGACATGATAAGCAATGGAATTATAGAATTGAGCAATTGAACCCTCACCGGATGTATTTTCACTCTAATCGCTCAGTGCGTAGGGCTTAATCACTCAATTCTCCTTTAATCATGTTTCTCAAAGATTTGCAAGTCGTCTAACAATCAACTAATATTTGATGAATGAATGCAAATATCATGAGGACTTTTGTGGGTTGTAATGGGGCTTAGGTAAGGGTAGGATTAATATGGTTAAGTGGCTAATAGATTAGATCTTTGATTAGCTCAAGTATCCCACCTAATCATATATTATCCTATATACATAACAAAACAACCTAACTACCCATTTATCCCCTTTTCTCACATTCATTCATGCATCCTAATTCAACCACATATGCATCTTTTATTTACATTCTTATTATCCTTTCTTTTCTTTTCTTTTTTTCTTTTTCTTTTTCTCTTTTTTTTTTGTAAACAAAGTATATACACAATTTTTTTATCAACAAGAAGAGATGCATATGTTTCAAGTAATAGATGCATGAGTATTTACCCATTTTTTCAAATATTCCTAATGAACACCCAAAGTAAACTAACTACCAATATCTTTCCAAAAATTCCCCCACACTTGATTAACACACACACACACACACACACACTCAAACCCAAGCTAATCAAAGATACAATTCAAGGACATAATAGTTTATCACTTAGGGTGAATGATGTGCTTATAATGAGAACAAAGGGGAATTAAAAGGCTCAAAAGTGGTTTGCAAAGGTAGATGTAAGGGTTGGTGATGAACGGATAATTTATACGCTTTTTGGCATTATTTTTAGTATGTTTTTAGTATATTTTAGTTAGTTTTTATTATATTTTTATTAGTTTTTAGTTAAAATTCACTTTTCTGGACTTTACTATGAGTTTGTGTGTTTTTCTGTGATTTCAGGTATTTTCTGGCTGAAATTGAGGGTCCTGAGCAAAAATCTGATTCAGAGACTGAAAAGGACTGCAGATGCTGTTGGATTCTGACCTCCCTGCACTCGAAGTGGATTTTCTAGAGCTACAGAAGCCCGATTGGCACGCTCTCAACGGCGTTGGAAAGTAGACATCCTGGGCTTTCCATCAATATATAATAGTCCATACTTTTCCCGAGATTTGATGGCCCAAACCGGCGTTGCAAATCAGCTTCAGAATTCCCAACGTTTAACGCTGGAACTGGCATAAAAATTGGAGTTAAACGCCCAAACTGGCATAAAAGCTGGTGTTTAACTCTAGAAAAAGTCTCTACACATGAAAGCTTCAATGCTCAGCCCAAGCACACACTAAGTGAACCCCGGAAGTGGATTTTTACATCATTTACTCATTTATGTATACACTAGGTTACTAGTTCACTATATATAGGATCTTTTGACATTGTATCGAGACCTCATGACACTTTACACGTTTCTTTGTGTACCTTCCACGGCATGAGTCTCTAAACCCCATGGTTGGGGGTGAGGAGCTCTGCTGTGTCTTGATGGATTAATGCAATTACTACTATTTTTCATTCAATCATGCTTGCTTCCATTCTAAGATATTACTTGTTCTTAAACCGGATGAATGTGATGACCCGTGACACTCATCATCATTCTCAACTATGAACGTGTGCCTGACAACCACCTCCGTTCTATATTAGATTAAGTAGATATCTCTTGGATTCTTTAATTAGAATCTTCGTGGTATAAGCTAGAACTGATGGCGGCATTCAAGAGAATCCGGAAGGTCTAAACCTTGTCTGTGGTATTCTGAGTAGGATTCAATGATTGAATGACTGTGACGAGCTTCAAACTCCTGAGGGCAGGGCGTTAGTGACAGACGCAAAAGAATCACTGGATTCTATTCCGGCCTGATTGAGAACCGACAGATGGATAGCCGTGCCGTGACAGGGTGCGTTGAACATTTCCACTGAGAGGATGGGAGGTAGCCACTGACAACGGTGAAACCCTTGCATACAGCTTGCCATGGAAGGAGCCTTGCGTGCTTGAAGAAGAAGACAGTAGGAAAGCAGAGATTCAGAAGATGGAGCATCTCCAAAACCTCAACCTGTTCCCCATTACTGCAGAACAAGTACTTATTTCATGTTCTTTTACTTTTCACAATCAACCTTGATAATTATTGATATCCTGACTAAGATTTACAAGATAACCATAGCTTGCTTCAAGCCGACAATCTCCGTGGGATCGACCCTTACTCACGTAAGGTATTACTTGGACGACCCAGTGCACTTGCTGGTTAGTTGTGCGGGGTTGCAAAGTGTGATTGCAATTTCGTGCACCAAGTTTTTGGCGCTGTTGCCGGGGATTGTTCGAGTTTGGACAACTGACGGCTTATCTTGTTGCTTAGATTAGGACTGTTTTATTTTTGTTGGTTTAGAGTCTTTTAGTTGAGTCTAGTTTCATATTTTAAGTTTGGTGTCAATTGCATGCTTTTGTTTTTCTTTTAATTTTCGAAATTGCATGTCCTTAATCCCTTTTTGATCCGTAAAAATTCTAAGTTTGGTGTCCTCTTTGTGTTTTTCCCTTAAAATTTTTGAAAATTAGTGTTTGATTTTCTAAAATTTTTAAGTTTAGTGTCTTTTTGTTGTTTTTCTCCTTCCTCATTAAAATTTAAAAATCAAAAAATTATCCTTTCCTTATTTTACTCATAATTTTCGAAATTTTGCATTAATTTAGTCAAAGGTTTTCAAAATCATGTCTTTTTTTTAGTCAAGTCAAAATTCTAATCTCAAAAATTGATCTTTTCAAATCTTTTTCAAAAATCAAATCTCTTTAATTGCAATCATATTTTCAATCATATCTTTTTAATTGCTAATTCCAAAATCTTTTTAATTAATTAATTAATTTAGTTTTTAATTTGCTTTGATTTTATTTTCTTTTAGTTTTCGAAATTTTATTTTATTTGTCATTTATTTTATTTTGTTATTTTCGTCTCTTTTAATTAAATAAAAAAAATTTTACTTTACTTGTGAATCCATATCATATTCCCTTTCTCCATCATGGACCTAAGTGGAATTGAGCAGTCCAGAAGGACTCTGGGGTCATATGCTAATCCCATTATAGCTGCATATGAGAGTAGCATCTGTACACCTCCCATCAAAGCAAGCAGCTTTGAGCTAAATCCTCAACTCATTATCATAATGCAGCAAAATTGCCAGTATTTCGGTCTTCCACAGGAAGAGCCTACTGAGTTTCTGGCACAGTTCTTACACATTGCTGACACAGTACGTGATAAAGAGGTGGATCAGGATGTCTACAGACTATTACTGTTTCCATTTGCTGTAAAAGATCAAGCTAAGAGGTGGTTGAATAACCAACCTACAGCAAGCATAAAGACATGGAAACAGTTATCAGACAAATTCCTGAATCACTTTTACCCCCCAAAGAGGATGACACAGCTAAGGCTGGACATCCAAGGCTTTAAACAAGAGGATAATGAATCCCTTTACAATGCCTGGGAGAGGTATAGAGGTATGCTAAGAAAATGCCCCTCTGAAATGTTTTCAGAGTGGGTACAGTTAGACATCTTCTACTATGGGCTTACAGAAAAAGCTCAGATGTCTCTAGACCACTCAGCTGGTGGATCTATACATATGAGGAAGACAATTGAAGAGGCTCAAGAGCTTATAGACACTGTTGCTAGAAATCAATATTTGTATTCTAGCAATGAGTTTTCTCCAAAAGAGGAAGTCATGGCAGTAGCCACTGATCCTAACCCTCAAGAACAGATGGTTGAGCTTAATCAGCAATTACTCCTTATGACAAAGCAATTAGCAGAAGTTAAAGAGATGCTCGAAGACACTAAAAATGCTAACAAGAATATGGAAGCACAATTGAATCAGGCAAAACAGCAGCTATCTAAACAGATAACAGAAGAATGCCAAGCAGTTCAACTGAGGAGTGGGAAGACACTGAATAACACTGCTCAAAGTAGCAAAAAGTCAGCAAAGGAACAATTGACAGAGGATAGCCAAACCACTATCCAAAATCCCTCTGAGGACAGTAAGAGCCCAGAGAGGAATGCTATTGGCGGTCAAACGCCAGAAAAAGTGGGAAAGCTGGCGTTAAACGCCCAATCCCTGCCCAGTTCTGGCGTTCAAACGCCAGAAAAGGGGGAAAAGTTGGTGTTAAACGCCCATTTTCCACCCAATCCTGGCGTTCAAACGCAAAAGGGGAACCAGACACCTGAGAGTGCTGATAGTAACCCCTCTAAAAAGACATCTCCAACCACTTCTGTAAGGAATAAACCTGCAGCAATTAAGGTTGAAGAATATAAAGCCAAGATGCCTTATCCTTAGAAACTCCGCCAAGCGGAACAGGATAAGCAATTTGCCCGCTTTGCAGACTATCTAAGGACTCTTGAAATAAAGATTCCGTTTGCAGAGGCACTTGAGCAAATACCTTCTTATGCTAAGTTCATGAAAGAGATCTTAAGTCATAAGAAGGATTGGAGAGAAACTGAAAAAGTTTTTCTCACTGAAGAATGCAGTGCAGTCATATTAAAGAGCTTACCAGAGAAGCTTAAAGATCCTGGAAGCTTTATGATACCATGCACATTAGAGGGTACTTGTACCAAGAAAGCTCTATGTGATCTTGGGGCAAGTATCAACCTAATACCTGCATCCACTATCAGAAAGCTTGGCTTGACTGAAGAAGTCAAACCAACCAGGATATGTCTCCAACTTGCTGATGGCTCCATTAAATACCCATCAGGCATAATTGAGGACATGATTGTCAAGGTTGGGCCATTTGCCTTTCCTACTGACTTTGTAGTGCTGGAAATGGAGGAGCACAAGAGTGCAACTCTCATTCTAGGAAGACCTTTCCTAGCAACTGGACGGACCCTCATTGATGTCCAAAAAGGGGAATTAACCCTGAGAGTCAATGAGGATGAGTTCAAGTTGAATGTTGTCAAAGCTATGCAGCATCCAGACACATCAAATGACTGCATGAGCACTGATATTATTGACTCTTTGGTGGAGGAGGTCAATATGACTGAAAGTCTTGAATCAGAGCTAGATGACATCTTTAAAGATGTTCAGCCTGATCTGGAGGAACTAAAGGAGATAAAAGAAATTCTGAAAATTCCTTAGGAAGAAGATAAGCCTCCTAAACCCGAGCTCAAGCCACTACCACTATCCCTGAAATATGCATTTCTGGGAGAAGGTGACACTTTTCCAGTGATCATAAGCTCTGCTTTAATTCCACAGGAAGAGGAAGCACTAATTCAAGTGCTAAGGACACACAAGACAGCTCTTGGGTGGTCCATAAGTGATCTTAAGGGTATTAGCCCAGCAAGATGCATGCACAAGATCCTATTGGAGGATGATGCTAAGCCAGTGGTTCAACCACAAAGGCGGCTAAATCCAGCCATGAAGGAGGTGGTGCAGAAAGAGGTCACTAAGTTACTAGAGGCTGGGATTATTTATCCTATTTCTGATAGCCCCTGGGTGAGACCTGTCCACGTTGTCCCTAAGAAGGGAGGCATGACAGTGGTTCATAATGAAAAGAATGAACTAGTTCCTACAAGAATAGTTACAGGGTGGCGCATGTGTATTGACTACAGAAGGCTCAATACAGTCACCAGAAAGGATCATTTTCCTTTACCATTCATAGACCAGATGCTAGAGAGACTAGCAGGTCATGAATACTACTATTTTTTGGATGGCTATTCAGGTTACAACCAAATTGCAGTAGATCCTCAGGACCAAGAGAAAACAGCATTTACATGTCCTTCTGGAGTATTTGCGTACAGGAGGATGCCTTTTGGTCTGTGCAATGCACCTGCAACCTTTCAGAGGTGCATGCTCTCTATCTTCTCAGATATGGTAGAGAAATTTCTGGAAGTCTTCATGGATGACTTTTCAGTATTTGGAGACTCATTCAGCTCCTGCCTTAACCATCTAGCACTTGTTCTGAAAAGATGCCAAGAGACCAACCTAGTTTTAAACTGGGAAAAATGTCACTTTATGGTGACTGAAGGAGTTGTCCTTGGGCATAAAATTTCAAACAAGGGAATAGAGGTGGATCAAGCTAAAGTTGAAGTAATTGAAAAATTACCACCACCTACCAATGTTAAGGCAATCAGAAGCTTTCTGGGGCATGCAGGATTCTACAGAAGGTTTATAAAGGATTTTTCGAAAATTGCCAAACCTCTGAGTAATCTGCTAGCTGCTGACATGCCATTTATCTTTGATAAGGAGTGTCTGCAGGCGTTTGAGACCCTGAAAGCTAAGCTGGTCACAGCACCAGTCATCTCTGCACCAGACTGGACATTACCATTTGAACTAATGTGTGATGCCAGTGACCATGCCATTGGTGCAGTCTTGGGACAAAGGCATGGTAAGCTTCTGCACGTCATTCATTATGGCAGCCGTATTCTAAATGATGCACAGAAGAACTACACAACCACAGAAAAAGAGTTACTTGCAGTGGTTTATGCCATTGACAAGTTCAGATCTTATTTAGTAGGATCAAAAGTGATTGTGTACACTGACCATGCTGCTCTTAAATATCTACTCACAAAGCAGGATTCAAAACCCAGGCTCATAAGATGGGTGTTGCTTCTGCAAGAGTTTGATATAGAAATAAGAGACAGAAAAGGGACAGAAAATCAAGTAGCTGATCACCTGTCCCGGATAGAACCAGTAGCAGGAGCATCCCTCCCTCCTACTGAGATCTCTGAAACCTTTCCGGATGAGCAATTATTTGCTAGTCAGGAAGCTCCGTGGCTTACAGACAGTGCAAACTATAAGACTCAAGGTTCCCCTTCTGTAACCATGGAAAGGAAGCATGAAGAGCTTCTCTCAAAACAGAGTCAAACAGAGCCCCCACAGTCAAACTCTAAGTTTGGTGTTGGGAAGTTCCAACATGGCTCTGAGTATCTGTGAGGCCCCATGAGAGCCCACTGTCAAGCTACTGACATTAAAGAAGCGCTTGTTGGGAGGCAACCCAATGTTATATTTATTATTTTTCCTTTGTTATTTTATGCTTTCTGTAGGTTGATGATCATGAGAAGTCACAAAATCAATTGAAAAAGCAAAAATAGAAAGAAAAACAGAAAGAAAATAGCACACCCTAGAGGAAGATCTTGCTGGCGTTTAAACGCCAGTAAGGCTAGCAGATGGGCGTTTAACGCCCAGTCTGGCACCATTCTGGGCGTTTAACGCCAGAAAGGGGCACCAGACTGGCGTTAAACGCCAGGAATGGGCACCAAGCTGGCGTTAAACGCCAGAAATGGGCACCGGCCCGGCGTTTAACGCCAGGATTGGCAGAAGGAGTATTTTTGCTCACCACTTGGTGCAGGGATGAATTATCCTTGCCACCTCAGGATCTGTGGACCCCACAGGATCCCCACCTACCCCACCACTCTCTCTCTTCTTTCTTCTTTTGCTCGAGGACGAGCAAACCTTTTAAGTTTGGTGTGGTAAAAGCGTTGCTTTTTGTTTCTCTATAATCATTTATGGCACCTAAGGCCGGAGAAACCTCTAGAAAGAGGAAAGGGAAGGCAAAAGCTTTCACCTCCGAGCCATGGGAAATGGAGATATTCATCTCAAGGGATGCACTTTCCTCCACAAAACTATTGGGAGCAAATCAATACCTCCCTAGGAGAATTGAGTTCCAACATGGGACAACTAAGGGTGAAGCACCAAGAACATTCCATCCTCCTCCATGAAATTAAAGAAGATCATAGAATCATGAGAGAGGAGCAACAAAGGCAAGGAAGAGACATTGAGGAGCTCAAGCACTCCATAAGATCTTCAAGAGGAAGAACAAGCCGCCATCACTAAGGTGGACCCGTTCTTTAATCTCCTTGTTCTTTATTTTCTATTTTTCGAATTTTTATGCTTATGTTTATCTATGTTTGTGTCTTATTACATGATCATTAGTATCTTAGTGTCTATGCCTTAAAGCTATGAATGTCCTATGAATCCATCGCCTCTCTTAAATGAAAAATGCTTTAATCACAAAAGAACAAGAAGTACAGGATTTTGAATTCATCTTTGAAACTAGTTGAATTAGTTTGATGTGGTGACAATACTTTTTGTTTTCTGAATGAATGCTTGAACAGTGCATATGTCTTTTGAATTTGTTGTTTTAAGAATGTTAAAATTGTTGGCTCTTGAAAGAATGATGGAAAAGGAGAACTGTTATTGAGGATCTGAAAAATCATCAAATTGATTCTTGAAGCAAGAAAAAGCAGTGAATCAAAAAAAAAAAAAATAAAACGAAAAAAAAAGAAAGAAAAGAAAGAGAAAAAGAAAAAAGAAAGAAATAAAGTTGTGATCCAAGGCAAAAAGAGTGTGCTTAAGAACCCTGGACACCTCTAATTGGGGACTCTAGCAAAGCTGAGTCACAATCTGAAGAGGTTCACCCAACTATGTGTCTGTGGCATGTATGTATCCGGTGGTAATACTAGAAGACAGAGTGCTTTGGGCCACAGCCAAGACTCAGAAGGTGGCTATGTTCAAGAATCATCATACTTAACTAGGAGAATCAATAACACTATCTGAGTTCTGAGTTCCTATGGATGCCAATCATTCTAAACCTCAAAGGATAGAGTGAGATGCCAAAACTGTTCAGAAGCAAAAAGCTACAAGTCCCGCTCATCTAATTGGAGCTAAGTTTCTTTGATATTTTGGAGTCTATAGTATATTCTCTTCTTTTTATTCTATTTTGATTTTCAGTTGCTTGGGGACAAGCAACAATTTAAGTTTGGTGTTGTGATGAGCGGATAATTTATACGCTTTTTGGCATTGTTTTTAGTATGTTTTTAGTATATTTTAGTTAGTTTTTATTATATTTTTATTAGTTTTTAGTTAAAATTCACTTTTCTGGACTTTACTATGAGTTTGTGTGTTTTTCTGTGATTTCAGGTATTTTCTGGCTGAAATTGAGGGTCCTGAGCAAAAATCTGATTCAGAGACTGAAAAGGACTGCAGATGCTGTTGGATTCTGACCTCCCTGCACTCGAAGTGAATTTTCTAGAGCTACAGAAGCCCGATTGGCACGCTCTCAACGGCGTTGGAAAGTAGACATCCTGGGCTTTCCATCAATATATAATAGTCCATACTTTGCCCGAGATTTGATGGCCCAAACCGGCGTTGCAAATCAGCTTCAGAATTCCCAACGTTTAACGCTGGAACTGGCATAAAAATTGGAGTTAAACGCCCAAACTGGCATAAAAGCTGGTGTTTAACTCCAGAAAAAGTCTCTACACATGAAAGCTTCAATGCTCAGCCCAAGCACACACTAAGTGGACCCCGGAAGTGGATTTTTACATCATTTACTCATTTATGTATACACTAGGTTACTAGTTCACTATATATAGGATCTTTTGACATTGTATCGAGACCTCATGACACTTTACACGTTTCTTTGTGTACCTTCCACGGCATGAGTCTCTAAACCCCATGGTTGGGGGTGAGGAGCTCTGCTGTGTCTTGATGGATTAATGCAATTACTACTATTTTTCATTCAATCATGCTTGCTTCCATTCTAAGATATTACTTGTTCTTAAACCGGATGAATGTGATGACCCGTGACACTCATCATCATTCTCAACTATGAACGTGTGCCTGACAACCACCTCCGTTCTATCTTAGATTAAGTAGATATCTCTTGGATTCTTTAATTAGAATCTTCGTGGTATAAGCTAGAACTGATGGCGGCATTCAAGAGAATCCGGAAGGTCTAAACCTTGTCTGTGGTATTCTGAGTAGGATTCAATGATTGAATGACTGTGACGAGCTTCAAACTCCTGAGGGCGGGGCGTTAGTGACAGACGCAAAAGAATCAATGGATTCTATTCCGGCCTGATTGAGAACCGACAGATGGATAGCCGTGCCGTGACAGGGTGCGTTGAACATTTCCACTGAGAGGATGGGAGGTAGCCACTGACAACGGTGAAACCCTTGCATACAGCTTGCCATGGAAGGAGCCTTGCGTGCTTGAAGAAGAAGACAGTAGGAAAGCAGAGATTCAGAAGATGGAGCATCTCCAAAACCTCAACCTGTTCCCCATTACTGCAGAACAAGTACTTATTTCATGTTCTTTTACTTTTCACAATCAACCTTGATAATTATTGATATCCTGACTAAGATTTACAAGATAACCATAGCTTGCTTCAAGCCGACAATCTCCGTGGGATCGACCCTTACTCACGTAAGGTATTACTTGGACGACCCAGTGCACTTGCTGGTTAGTTGTGCGGGGTTGCAAAAGTGTGATTGCAATTTCGTGCACCAAGTTTTTGGTGCCGTTGCCGGGGATTGTTCGAGTTTGGACAACTGACGGCTTATCTTGTTGCTTAGATTAGGACTGTTTTATTTTTGTTGGTTTAGAGTCTTTTAGTTGAGTCTAGTTTCATATTTTAAGTTTGGTGTCAATTGCATGCTTTTGTTTTTCTTTTAATTTTCGAAATTGCATGTCCTTAGTCCCTTTTTGATCCGTAAAAATTCTAAGTTTGGTGTCCTCTTTGTGTTTTTCCCTTAAAATTTTCGAAAATTAGTGTTTGATTTTCTAAAATTTTTAAGTTTAGTGTCTTTTTGTTGTTTTTCTCCTTCCTCATTAAAATTTAAAAATCAAAAAATTATCCTTTCCTTATTTTACTCATAATTTTCGAAATTTTGCATTAATTTAGTCAAAGGTTTTCAAAATCATGTCTTTTTTTTTAGTCAAGTCAAAATTCTAATCTCAAAAATTGATCTTTTCAAATCTTTTTCAAAAATCAAATCTCTTTAATTGCAATCATATTTTCAATCATATCTTTTTAATTGCTAATTCCAAAATCTTTTTAATTAATTAATTAATTTAGTTTTTAATTTGCTTTGATTTTATTTTCTTTTAGTTTTCGAAATTTTATTTTATTTTTCATTTATTTTATTTTGTTATTTTCGTCTCTTTTAATTAAATAAAAAAAATTTTACTTTACTTGTGAATCCATATCATATTCCCTTTCTCCATCATGGACCTAAGTGGAATTGAGCAGTCCAGAAGGACTCTGGGGTCATATGCTAATCCCATTATAGCTGCATATGGGAGTAGCATCTGTACACCTCCCATCAAAGCAAGCAGCTTTGAGCTAAATCCTCAACTCATTATCATAATGCAGCAAAATTGCCAGTATTTCGGTCTTCCACAGGAAGAGCCTACTGAGTTTCTGGCACAGTTCTTACACATTGCTGACACAGTACGTGATAAAGAGGTGGATCAGGATGTCTACAGACTATTACTGTTTCCATTTGCTGTAAAAGATCAAGCTAAGAGGTGGTTGAATAACCAACCTACAGCAAGCATAAAGACATGGAAACAGTTATCAGACAAATTCCTGAATCACTTTTACCCCCCAAAGAGGATGACACAGCTAAGGCTGGACATCCAAGGCTTTAAACAAGAGGATAATGAATCCCTTTACAATGCCTGGGAGAGGTATAGAGGTATGCTAAGAAAATGCCCCTCTGAAATGTTTTCAGAGTGGGTACAGTTAGACATCTTCTACTATGGGCTTACAGAAAAAGCTCAGATGTCTCTAGACCACTCAGCTGGTGGATCTATACATATGAGGAAGACAATTGAAGAGGCTCAAGAGCTTAT
This sequence comes from Arachis hypogaea, assembly GCF_003086295.3. Lineage (NCBI taxonomy): Eukaryota > Viridiplantae > Streptophyta > Magnoliopsida > Fabales > Fabaceae > Arachis > Arachis hypogaea. The sequence goes on along the minus strand of NC_092042.1, from coordinate 29,708,825 downwards.
AGACACTGTTGCTAGAAATCAATATTTGTATTCTAGCAATGAGTTTTCTCCAAAAGAGGAAGTCATGGCAGTAGCCACTGATCCTAACCCTCAAGAACAGATGGTTGAGCTTAATCAGCAATTACTCCTTATGACAAAACAATTAGCAGAAGTTAAAGAGATGCTCGAAGACACTAAAAATGCTAACAAGAATATGGAAGCACAATTGAATCAGGCAAAACAGCAGCTATCTAAACAGATAACAGAAGAATGCCAAGCAGTTCAACTGAGGAGTGGGAAGACACTGAATAACACTGCTCAAAGTAGCAAAAAGTCAGCAAAGGAACAATTGACAGAGGATAGCCAAACCACTATCCAAAATCCCTCTGAGGACAGTAAGAGCCCAGAGAGGAATGCTATTGGCGTTCAAACGCCAGAAAAGGAGGGAAAGCTGGCGTTAAACGCCCAATCCCTGCCCAGTTCTGGCGTTCAAACGCCAGAAAAGGGGGAAAAGTTGGCGTTAAACGCCCATTTTCCACCCAATCCTGGCGTTCAAACGCAAAAGGGGAACCAGACACCTGAGAGTGCTGATAGTAACCCCTCTAAAAAGACATCTCCAACCACTTCTGTAAGGAATAAACCTGCAGCAATTAAGGTTGAAGAATATAAAGCCAAGATGCCTTATCCTCAGAAACTCTGCCAAGCGGAACAGGATAAGCAATTTGCCAGCTTTGCAGACTATCTAAGGACTCTTGAAATAAAGATTCCGTTTGCAGAGGCACTTGAGCAAATACCTTCTTATGCTAAGTTCATGAAAGAGATCTTAAGTCATAAGAAGGATTGGAGAGAAACTGAAAAAGTTTTTCTCACTGAAGAATGCAGTGCAGTCATATTAAAGAGCTTACCAGAGAAGCTTAAAGATCTTGGAAGCTTTATGATACCATGCACATTAGAGGGTACTTGTACCAAAAAAGCTCTATGTGATCTTGGGGCAAGTATCAACCTAATACCTGCATCCACTATCAGAAAGCTTGGCTTGACTGAAGAAGTCAAACCAACCAGGATATGTCTCCAACTTGCTGATGGCTCCATTAAATACCCATCAGGCATAATTGAGGACATGATTGTCAAGGTTGGGCCATTTGCCTTTCCCACTGACTTTGTAGTGCTGGAAATGGAGGAGCACAAGAGTGCAACTCTCATTCTAGGAAGACCTTTCCTAGCAACTGGACGGACCCTCATTGATGTCCAAAAAGGGGAATTAACCCTGAGAGTCAATGAGGATGAGTTCAAGTTGAATGTTGTCAAAGCTATGCAGCATCCAGACACATCAAATGACTGCATGAGCACTGATATTATTGACTCTTTGGTGGAGGAGGTCAATATGACTGAAAGTCTTGAATCAGAGCTAGATGACATCTTTAAAGATGTTCAGCCTGATCTGGAGGAACTAAAGGAGATAAAAGAAATTCTGAAAATTCCTTAGGAAGAAGATAAGCCTCCTAAACCCGAGCTTAAGCCACTACCACTATCCCTGAAATATGCATTTCTGGGAGAAGGTGACACTTTTCCAGTGATCATAAGCTCTGCTTTAATTCCACAGGAAGAGGAAGCACTAATTCAAGTGCTAAGGACACACAAGACAGCTCTTGGGTGGTCCATAAGTGATCTTAAGGGTATTAGCCCAGCAAGATGCATGCACAAGATCCTATTGGAGGATGATGCTAAGCCAGTGGTTCAACCACAAAGGCGGCTAAATCCAGCCATGAAGGAGGTGGTGCAGAAAGAGGTCACTAAGTTACTAGAGGCTGGGATTATTTATCCTATTTCTGATAGCCCCTGGGTGAGCCCTGTCCACGTTGTCCCTAAGAAGGGAGGCATGACAGTGGTTCATAATGAAAAGAATGAACTAGTTCCTACAAGAATAGTTACAGGGTGGCGCATGTGTATTGACTACAGAAGGCTCAATACAGTCACCAGAAAGGATCATTTTCCTTTACCATTCATAGACCAGATGCTAGAGAGACTAGCAGGTCATGAATACTACTATTTTTTGGATGGCTATTCAGGTTACAACCAAATTGCAGTAGATCCTCAGGACCAAGAGAAAACAGCATTTACATGTCCTTCTGGAGTATTTGCGTACAGGAGGATGCCTTTTGGTCTGTGCAATGCACCTGCAACCTTTCAGAGGTGCATGCTCTCTATCTTCTCAGATATGGTAGAGAAATTTCTGGAAGTCTTCATGGATGACTTTTCAGTATTTGGAGACTCATTCAGCTCCTGCCTTAACCATCTAGCACTTGTTCTGAAAAGATGCCAAGAGACCAACCTAGTTTTAAACTGGGAAAAATGTCACTTTATGGTGACTGAAGGAGTTGTCCTTGGGCATAAAATTTCAAACAAGGGAATAGAGGTGGATCAAGCTAAAGTTGAAGTAATTGAAAAATTACCACCACCTACCAATGTTAAGGCAATCAGAAGCTTTCTGGGGCATGCAGGATTCTACAGAAGGTTTATAAAGGATTTTTCGAAAATTGCCAAACCTCTGAGTAATCTGCTAGCTGCTGACATGCCATTTATCTTTGATAAGGAGTGTCTGCAGGCGTTTGAGACCCTGAAAGCTAAGCTGGTCACAGCACCAGTCATCTCTGCACCAGACTGGACATTACCATTTGAACTAATGTGTGATGCCAGTGACCATGCCATTGGTGCAGTCTTGGGACAAAGGCATGGTAAGCTTCTGCACGTCATTCATTATGGCAGCCGTATTCTAAATGATGCACAGAAGAACTACACAACCACAGAAAAAGAGTTACTTGCAGTGGTTTATGCCATTGACAAGTTCAGATCTTATTTAGTAGGATCAAAAGTGATTGTGTACACTGACCATGCTGCTCTTAAATATCTACTCACAAAGCAGGATTCAAAACCCAGGCTCATAAGATGGGTGTTGCTTCTGCAAGAGTTTGATATAGAAATAAGAGACAGAAAAGGGACAGAAAATCAAGTAGCTGATCACCTGTCCCGGATAGAACCAGTAGCAGGAGCATCCCTCCCTCCTACTGAGATCTCTGAAACCTTTCCGGATGAGCAATTATTTGCTAGTCAGGAAGCTCCGTGGCTTACAGACAGTGCAAACTATAAGACTCAAGGTTCCCCTTCTGTAACCATGGAAAGGAAGCATGAAGAGCTTCTCTCAAAACAGAGTCAAACAGAGCCCCCACAGTCAAACTCTAAGTTTGGTGTTGGGAAGTTCCAACATGGCTCTGAGTATCTGTGAGGCCCCATGAGAGCCCACTGTCAAGCTACTGACATTAAAGAAGCGCTTGTTGGGAGGCAACCCAATGTTATATTTATTATTTTTCCTTTGTTATTTTATGCTTTCTGTAGGTTGATGATCATGAGAAGTCACAAAATCAATTGAAAAAGCAAAAACAGAAAGAAAAACAGAAAGAAAATAGCACACCCTAGAGGAAGATCTTGCTGGCGTTTAAACGCCAGTAAGGCTAGCAGATGGGCATTTAACGCCCAGTCTGGCACCATTCTGGGCGTTTAACGCCAGAAAGGGGCACCAGACTGGCGTTAAACGCCAGGAATGGGCACCAAGCTGGCGTTAAACGCCAGAAATGGGCACCGGCCCGGCGTTTAACGCCAGGATTGGCAGAAGGAGTATTTTTGCTCACCACTTGGTGCAGGGATGAATTATCCTTGCCACCTCAGGATCTGTGGACCCCACAGGATCCCCACCTACCCCACCACTCTCTCTCTTCTTTCTTCTTTTGCTCGAGGACGAGCAAACCTTTTAAGTTTGGTGTGGTAAAAGCGTTGCTTTTTGTTTCTCTATAATCATTTATGGCACCTAAGGCCGGAGAAACCTCTAGAAAGAGGAAAGGGAAGGCAAAAGCTTCCACCTCCGAGCCATGGGAGATGGAGATATTCATCTCAAGGGATGCACTTTCCTCCACAAAACTATTGGGAGCAAATCAATACCTCCCTAGGAGAATTGAGTTCCAACATGGGACAACTAAGGGTGAAGCACCAAGAACATTCCATCCTCCTCCATGAAATTAAAGAAGATCAAAGAATCATGAGAGAGGAGCAACAAAGGCAAGGAAGAGACATTGAGGAGCTCAAGCACTCCATAAGATCTTCAAGAGGAAGAACAAGCCGCCATCACTAAGGTGGACCCGTTCTTTAATCTCCTTGTTCTTTATTTTCTATTTTTCGAATTTTTATGCTTATGTTTATCTATGTTTGTGTCTTATTACATGATCATTAGTATCTTAGTGTCTATGCCTTAAAGCTATGAATGTCCTATGAATCCATCGCCTCTCTTAAATGAAAAATGCTTTAATCACAAAAGAACAAGAAGTACAGGATTTTGAATTCATCTTTGAAACTAGTTGAATTAGTTTGATGTGGTGACAATACTTTTTGTTTTCTGAATGAATGCTTGAACAGTGCATATGTCTTTTGAATTTGTTGTTTTAAGAATGTTAAAATTGTTGGCTCTTGAAAGAATGATGGAAAAGGAGAACTGTTATTGAGGATCTGAAAAATCATCAAATTGATTCTTGAAGCAAGAAAAAGCAGTGAATCAAAAAAAAAAAAATAAAACGAAAAAAAAGAAAGAAAAGAAAGAGAAAAAGAAAAAAGAAAGAAATAAAGTTGTGATCCAAGGCAAAAAGAGTGTGCTTAAGAACCCTGGACACCTCTAATTGGGGACTCTAGCAAAGCTGAGTCACAATCTGAAGAGGTTCACCCAACTATGTGTCTGTGGCATGTATGTATCCGGTGGTAATACTAGAAGACAGAGTGCTTTGGGCCACAGCCAAGACTCAGAAGGTGGCTATGTTCAAGAATCATCATACTTAACTAGGAGAATCAATAACACTATCTGAGTTCTGAGTTCCTATGGATGCCAATCATTCTAAACCTCAAAGGATAGAGTGAGATGCCAAAATTGTTCAGAAGCAAAAAGCTACAAGTCCCGCTCATCTAATTGGAGCTAAGTTTCTTTGATATTTTGGAGTCTATAGTATATTCTCTTCTTTTTATTCTATTTTGATTTTCAGTTGCTTGGGGACAAGCAACAATTTAAGTTTGGTGTTGTGATGAGCGGATAATTTATACGCTTTTTGGCATTGTTTTTAGTATGTTTTTAGTATATTTTAGTTAGTTTTTATTATATTTTTATTAGTTTTTAGTTAAAATTCACTTTTCTGGACTTTACTATGAGTTTGTGTGTTTTTCTGTGATTTCAGGTATTTTCTGGCTGAAATTGAGGGTCCTGAGCAAAAATCTGATTCAGAGACTGAAAAGGACTGCAGATGCTGTTGGATTCTGACCTCCCTGCACTCGAAGTGGATTTTCTGGAGCTACAGAAGTCCGATTGGCACGCTCTCAACGGTGTTGGAAAGTAGACATCCTGGGCTTTCCAGCAATATATAATAGTCTATACTTTTCCCGAGATTTGATGGCCCAAACCGGCGTTGCAAATCAGCTTCAGAATTCCCAGCGTTTAACGCTGGAACTGGCATAAAAATTGGAGTTAAACGCCCAAACTGGCATAAAAGCTGGCGTTTAACTCCAGAAAAAGTCTCTACACATGAAAGCTTCAATGCTTAGCCCAAGCACATACTAAGTGGACCCCGGAAGTGGATTTTTACATCATTTACTCATTTATGTATACACTAGGTTACTAGTTCACTATATATAGGATCTTTTGACATTGTATCGAGACCTCATGACACTTTACACGTTTCTTTGTGTACCTTCCACGGCATGAGTCTCTAAACCCCATGGTTGGGGGTGAGGAGCTCTGCTGTGTCTTGATGGATTAATGCAATTACTACTATTTTTCATTCAATCATGCTTGCTTCCATTCTAAGATATTACTTGTTCTTAAACCGGATGAATGTGATGACCCATGACACTCATCATCATTCTCAACTATGAACGTGTGCCTGACAACCACCTCCGTTCTATCTTAGATTAAGTAGATATCTCTTGGATTCTTTAATTAGAATCTTCGTGGTATAAGCTAGAACTGATGGCGGCATTCAAGAGAATCCGGAAGGTCTAAACCTTGTCTGTGGTATTCTGAGTAGGATTCAATGATTGAATGACTGTGACGAGCTTCAAACTCCTGAGGGCGGGGCGTTAGTGACAGACGCAAAAGAATCACTGGATTCTATTTCGGCCTGATTGAGAACCGACAGATGGATGGCCGTGCCGTGACAGGGTGCGTTGAACATTTCCACTGAGAGGATGGGAGGTAGCCACTGACAACGATGAAACCCTTACATACAGCTTGCCATGGAAGGAGCCTTGCGTGCTTGAAGAAGAAGACAGTAGGAAAGCAGAGATTCAGAAGATGGAACATCTCCAAAACCTCAACCTGTTCCCCATTACTGCAGAACAAGTACTTATTTCATGTTCTTTTACTTTTCACAATCAACCTTGATAATTATTGATATCCTGACTAAGATTTACAAGATAACCATAGCTTGCTTCAAGCCGACAATCTCCGTGGGATCGACCCTTACTCACGTAAGGTATTACTTGGACGACCCAGTGCACTTGCTGGTTAGTTGTGTGGGGTTGCAAAAGTGTGATTGCAATTTCGTGCACCAGTTGGCCATATGGTTTAGTGAGTTCAAATTCAAAAAAATGGCCTCAATCATACTAAATGCAATTCAAAACATCAAATATAGGATATATAGACTAAAGCAAATCTAAGATCATAATCATGAAAGGGGTTTTATCACACAAGAACAAACATTGTGGTTAAAATGTATAACCACACAATTAAAGCTCAAATCTCATTTGATATTTGTTCAAGCTCTTTTCTATGTTCCATATAAAAGATACTTCAAGCAAGTTCAAAAATAAGTTTTCAAATCTAATCAATGGAATGCCCAAAACAGAGATTTTTTTGAAAATTCTTTGTTGTTTTACCAAAGCTTATTTACTATATGTATGTATGTATGTATGTATATTGTGATGGATGTAATTTCAAAATCTTTCCTAGTTCTATTCCTAATTTTTAACAAGCAAAAATTAACATGAACAATTAGGACAAAATTGACCAGGCTTTATACTATTCACATCATCCAATCACAACTTCTATCTATCAAATGTATACTAATAAGAAGATGCAAAAAAATGCAACATGCAATAGTTAGAAGTAAACTATGATATGTATACTAAAAGGAAATGCAATGCAACAGTAAAAAACTCTACAAATATATACAAGAAACCTAAAGAAATAAAAATAAAGTGCAATGTATTTGGAAAAAGAAAGTTTACACCCCAAAATGACGAATCCTCCCCCACACTTAAACATTGGACGGTCCTCCGTGCACACACACGATCCGGGGAGAATGTCTCTCAAGAGCTCCACCTTCATTTGGCGGATGCGGGGGCTCGGGTTGTGTGAAAATCGCCAAGTCCTATGCATGCTCGGCATCTCCCTCCTTGGTGTCCTCCTTCTCTCCTGGCTCCTTGCCTCTATGTCTTATCCTCGAAAAGAACAAATAAAGTATAAGTAGGAATCATAGGGCAAGTTGCACAAAAAGGTAAAGGAGTAAGCAAATAAGCATCTAATTGAGGAAGTGTGCATAGTTGTGTGGTATGATGAAAATGATGAGTCATGTGTGTATTCTAATTATGCGCGCGGTTAGAATACACACAACAACCTATTAAAATGGCATCCACACAATAAAAAAGTAAGAATGAGTTCCTCAATTAAATGTCCTAAGATGCAAGTATGAGGTAAGATCAATTAAACACAAGTAATCTTAGGCAATTACAATAAGAGTGAATTGAAATGTAGGAAATATTGGATATTGAAGGTGTGCAAGTGAAAGAGCAAAAGCGATGTAAATTAGCACAACAAACAATAACCAATACAATGATGAAAAGAAAATTACTTATTCATCCTTAGGAAAAATCAAATAATCACATGGTTAAAGTGTTTGTTACAAAAAGTGACAAGTCTTGATAGAATCAAGCCAAGTCAACTCAAACAAATGCAAAGCATTAACAAGAAACAAGGACCTTGTGATGTGATTATATTGACTTAAAAACTATGATGAACAAGCAACTCAATTCAATTCACTAAATTTCATGTGCACTCATAAAAGTTTCACCTAATATGCAACATGTAAATGTGCAAATCCAATTAGGTGCTAGTAATTTAAGACCAAGTATAAGTGCGTTGATGAAATTCAAGCAATAGGCAACCCAATCAAACAACTAGCAAACACTTGCAAATTATTCAATTAACAAACAACTAAAGCAAAACTAATATAATCACTAAAGGAGAATAGAAAGCAAACAAAACAAAGTAGAGCAAGTAGAGAATAGGGCAAAAGTAAGAGAAGAGATGGGTGGAAGAGAGAAGAAGAGAAAAAGTGGAGAGAAGAGGAGAAAAGAAGCATAAAAGTGAGAAAACAGAGGCGTGCGTTGATAGGCAAAATTATGATTCATACTTTTCATAACTCGAACAATTCCTAACAATGGCTCAAAAAACTTGGTGCACAATACTATGGTTCACTCACATTCCTCACAACTTCACACAACTAACTAGCAAGTGCACTAAGTCGTCCAAGTAATAAATCTTACATGAGTAAGGGTCGATCCCACGGAGATTGTTGGTATGAAGCAAGCTATGGTCATCTTATAAATCTCAGTCAGGCAGATTATAATGGTTATAATGGTTTTCGAATATAAAGACAAATAAAGCATAAAATAGAGATAAAGATACTTATGTAATTTATTGTTGGGAATTCCAGATAAGCGCATGAAGATACTATGTTCCTTCTGAATCTCTGCTTTTCTACTGCTTTCATCCAATCATTCTTACTCCTTTCCATGGCAAGCTGTATGTAGGGCGGCACCATTGTCAATGGCTACTTCGCATCCTCTCAGTGAAAATGGTCCAAATGCACTGTCACAACATGGCTAATCATCTGTTGGTTCTTGATCATGTCGGAATAGAATCCAGTGATTCTTTTACGTCTGTCACTATGCCCAACACTCGCGAGTTTGAAGCTCGTCACAGTCATCCCATCTCAGATCCTACTCGGAATACCACAGACAAGGTTTAGACTTTCTGGATCTTAGGAATGGCCACCAATAATTCTAGCTTATACCACGAAGACTCCGATCTTTTGGAATAGAGGCTAAGAGATACAGGCTCGTTCTAAGGTAGAGCGGAAGTGGTTGTCAGTCACGCGTTCATAGGTGAGAATGATGATGAGTGTCACGGATCATCACATTCATCATGTTGAAGTTCAGTGAATATCTTAGAATAAGAATAAGCATGAATTGAATAGAAGAACAATAGTACTTTGCATTAATAATCGAGGAACAGCAGAGCTCCACACCTTAATCTATGGTGTGTAGAAACTCCACCGTTGAAAATACATAAGTGATGGTGGTCCAGGCATGGCCGAATGGCTAGCCTCCAATGTCTAAGAACTAAACATCCAAAGATTGATCAAAAGATTCTGGGGACCCTGAATACAATAGTAAAAAGTTCTATTTATACTAGACTAGTTACTAGGGTTTACAGAAATAAGTTTAAGTGCAGAAATCTACTTCTGGGGCCCACTTTGGTGTGTGCTTGGGCTGAGCTTGAGCTTTCCACGTGCAGAGGCTTCTCTTGGGGTTAAACGCCAAGTTGTAACGTGTTTTTGGCGTTTAACTCTGGTTTGTGACGTGTTTCTGGTGTTTTACTCTAGAATGCAGCATGGAACTGGCGTTGAACACCAGTTTGCGTCATCTAAGCTCGAATAAAGTATGGACAATTATCTATTGCTGGAAAGCCCTAGATGTATACTTTCCAACGCAATTCAGAGCGTACCATTTGGAGTTCTGTAGCTCCAGAAAATCCATCTCGAGTGCAGGGAGGTCAGAATCCAACAACATCAGCAGTCCTTTATTAGCCTCCTATCAGATTTTTGCTCAGGTCCCTTAATTTCAGCCAGAAAATACCTGAAATCACAAAAAAACACACAAATTCATAGTAAAGTCCAGAAATGTGAATTTTGCATAAAAACTAATAAAAACATCCCTAAAAGTAGCTAGATCCTACTAAAAACTACCTAAAAATAATGCCAAAAAGCGTATAAATTATCCGCTCATCACAACACCAAACTTAAATTGTTGCTTGTCCCCAAGCAACTGAAAATAAAATAGGATAAAAAGAAGAGAATATACTATAAATCCTAAAATATCAATGAATATTAGTTCTAATTAGATGAGCGGGACTTGTAGCTTTTTGCTTTTGAACAGTTTTGGCATCTCACTTTATCCTTAGAAGTTTAGAATGATTGGCATCCATAGGAACTCAGAGTTCAGATAGTGTTATTGATTCTCCTAGTTAAGTATGTTGATTCTTGAACACAGCTACTTTTAAGAGTCTTGGCTGTGGCCCTAAGCACTTTGTTTTCCAGTATTACCACCGGATACATAAATGCCACAGACACATGACTGGGTGAACCTTTTTAGATTATGACTCAACTTTGCTAAAGTCCCCAGTTAGAGGTGTCCAGAGCTCTTAAGCACACTCTTTTTGCTTTGGATCACGTCTTTAACCACTTAGTCTCAAGCTTTTCACTTGGACCTGCATGTCACAAGCACATGGTTAGGGACAACTTGATTTAGCCGCTTAGGCCTGGATTTATTTCCTTGAGCCCTCCTATCCATTGATGCTCAAAGCCTTGGATCCTTTTTACCCTTGCCTTTTGGTTTTAAGGGCTATTGGCTTTTTCTGCTTATTTCTCGTTTTTTTTCGCCAATTTTTTTTCGCAAGCTTTGTTCTTCACTGTTTTTTCTTGCTTCAAGAATCAATTTTATGATTTTTCAGATTATCAATAATATTTCTCTTTTTTCATCATTCTTTCAAGAGCCAACAATTTTAACATTCATAAACAACAAGAGAAAAAATATGCACTGTTCAAGCATTCATTCAGAAAACAAAAAGTATTGTCACCACATCAATATAATTAAACCAATTTCAGGGATGAATTCCAAACTCATGTACTTCTTGTTCTTTTGTATTAAAAACATTTTTCATTTAAGAAAGGTAAAGGATTCATGGAATTATTCATAGCCTTAAGACATAGACATTAGACACTAATGATCATGTAATAAAGACACAAACATAGACAAACATGAAGTTCAAAAACCGAAAAACAGAGAGATAAGAATAAGGAAGTTAAGGAATGAGTCCACCTTAGTGATGGTGGCGCCTTCTTCTTGAAGGACCAATGTTGTCCTTGAGCTCCTCTATTTCTCTTCCTTGCCTTTGTTGCTCCTCTCTCATAGCTCTTTGATCTTCTCTAATCTCATTGAGAATGATGGAGTGCTCTTGGTGTTCTACCCTTAATTGGTTCATGTCATGACTCAATCCTTCTAGAGAAGTGTTGAGTTGTTCGCAATATTTGTTTGGAGAAAAATACATCCCTTGAGGCATCTCAGGGATTTCTTGATGATGAGCTTCTTCATGCGTCTCTTGAGATCCATGAACGAGCTCTCTTGTTTGCTCCATCCTCTTCTTAGTGATGGGCTTGTCCTCTTCAATGAGGATATCTCCTTCTATGACAACTCCAGTTAAGTTGCATATATGGAAAATGAGATGAGGAAAAGCTAGCCTTGCCAAGGTGGAGGGCTTTTCGGCTACTTTGTAGAGTTATAGAGGGATGACTTTATGAACTTCTACCTCCTCTCCAATCATGATGCTATGGATCATGATGGCCCGATCCACAGTTACTTCGAATCAGTTGCTAGTGGGGATGATGAAGCGTTGGATGAACTCTAACTATCCTCTAGCCACAGGCTTAAGGTCTAGTCTTCTCAATTGAACTGACTTGCCTTTTGAGTCTATTTTCCATTGATCTCCTTCCACACATATGTCCATGAGGACTTGGTCCAACCTTTGATCAAAGTTGACCCTTATAGTGTAGGGGCGTGCGTCTTCTTGCATAATAGGCAAGTTGAACGCCAACCTCCCGTTCTCCGGACTGAAATCTAAGCATTTCTCCCGAACTATTGTAAGCTAATTCTTTGGGTTTGGGTTCATGCTTTGATCATGGTTCCTAGTGATCTATGCATTTGTATAGAACTATTGAACCATTAAGATTCTGACTTGTTAAATGGGATTGGAGAGAACTTCCCATCCTCTTTTTCTAATCTCTTGTCGGATCTCCAGATATTCATCCTTTTTGAGCTTAAAAGGGACCTCAGGGATCACCTTTTTCTTGGCCACAACTTCATAGAAGTGGTCTTGATGAGCTTTTGAGATGAATCTCTCCATCTCCCATGATTCAGAGGTGGAAGCAATTGCCTTCCTTTCCCTCTTTCTTGAGGTTTCTCTGGCCTTAGGTGCCATTGATAAACCACTATTTTATAGTTTATATTGTGTTTTATTGAGTGGTTTTATCAAGCTTTTCACCCACTTATTCATATGATTTGCATGTATTTACAATTCCATCCTAAAAATATCCTATGATTAATAACTTGCTTCCTAAGGACCTTTTTGTTGTATAATTTTATCTTCCTTCGTACCATTCGATGCCATGATCTGTATGTTAAGTGTTTCAGGCTTCATAGGGCAGGAATGGCATAAGGAATGAAGAAGAAGCATGCAAAAATGGAAGGAACACAAGGAATTGAGGAGATGACCAGCGAGAAGTCACGCGGTCGCATGGCTCATGCGACCGCGCGAAATGGAAGAAATCAGAGTGACGCGTTCGCGTGTCTGACGCGACCGCGCGGACTGTAAGCTGCACAAATGACGCGAATGCGTGGACGACACACATACGTGGTGCAAAAAATGCTAAGTGACGCGATCGCATGGACGACGCGGCCGCGTGACGTGCGCGATCTGCAGAATTACAAAAGTCGCTGGCAGAGATTCTGGGCCGCATTTCAACCCAGTTTTTGGCCCAAAAACACAGATTAAAGTCAAGGAACATGTAGAGACTCAACATGCTTATCATAATTCACTTTTCAGAGTTTAGATGTAGTTTTTAGAGAGAGAGGTTCTCTCCTCTCTCTTAGGATTTAGGATTAGGATTCCTCTTAAAAGATTTAGGATTTATCTCATCTTCATATCAGGTTCAATATTCCTTTATTTTGGCTTCTCTTATTTTTAATTATATATGTTGCCAATTTGGCTTAATGACATTCATGTTATGATTTTCTTAATTAATATTATTTGAGGTATTTCAGACTTATGATTGTTTTCTCTAATTTAAGTTATTGATGCTTGGGCTCTATCCAAATTATTTTCATTCAAGTAGATTTTATTCCTTTTTGGCTTTGGTTGATTAATTGGTAACTCTTGAGTTGTCAAACTCAGCAGTGGTTGAAATTGGCAGATTCTAATTGATCTAGATCGCTCTAAAGCTAGTCTTCCCACAGGGATTGACTAGGACTTGAGGATCAAACTAATTGGTCCACTTGACTTTCCTTTGCTTTAGTAAAGGTTAACTAAGTGGGATTAAAACCCAATTCTCATCACACTTGATAAGGATAACTAGGATAGGACTTCCAACTTCTCATATCTTGCCAATAGTTTATTTTACAGTTATTTATTTATTTTACTTGTCATTCAACATACTCCTTCCTCACTTTCAAAACCCCCAATTTACAAGACTCATAACCAACAATAAGAACATACCTCCCTGTAATTCCTTGAGAAGACGACCCGAGGTTTAAATACTTCGGTTATCAATTTATTTAGGGGTTTGTTACTTGTGACAACCAAAAGGTTTGTACGAAGGGATTTTCTGTTGGTTTAGAATCTATACTCACAACGCGACTATATTTTTATAAATTCTTTACTAGCAAAAATCCTAACGTTAGCCATCAATGGTTATGGCAAAACAGAAAAGCTATGCTTTTACCACACCAAACTTAGAATGTTGCTCGCCCTCGAGCAAAAGAAGAAAGAATAGAAGAAGAAGAAGATATGGAGGAGAGGGAGAGAGGTGTGTATTCGGCTAAGAGGAAGAAGAGAGGGTTGTGTTGTGTGAAAATGAAGAAGGATGGAGGGGTTTATACAGTGGAGGGAGAGGGGTATGGGTTCGGTTGTTTAAGGTGGGTTTGGGTGGGAAAGAGATTTTGAATTTGAAGGTAGGTGGGTGTTCCGAGGGTTACCTGAAACTGGAGGTCGATCTCGTATGAGATCTTCTGCGCTGGTTGGAGCGGTTGTGTCTGACTTGTTGGACTTGGTGGTAGTGCTGATCCTTCGTCCCCGGAGGGTGGGGGGTACCTGCAAGGGACTCCGATGCTTAAATTAGCAAGGGTATTAAGCAGGTATTGAGTAGAATCAGAGTATGAGTTATACCTGGGTGCCCGAGTGTATTTATGAGGGTAAGATGTGACCTTCTGTGGATAAGATAAGTTATCTTATCTTATCTTATCTTATCTCTTGTTGAGGTCAGCTTATCTTCCATGGAACCGCCCTTGCCTCTATCGGCTTGGGTTGCCTTTCGGATCTGGGTCGTATTCCTTGAGTTGGGCCCTCCTTTGGGCTTTTCTGTCACTTTGGCCGACTTCTTTACAAAGAAGTCGGTCGGTCCGCTTGACCCTAAGAGGTCAATAGCTTTGTTTATTGAACATCCCGGTTCGGATAGCTCGACCCAGGGTATGAACAGTGCCCCTGTTTGAGCTCGGTCTTCTTTTTTTTTGAGGTCGAGTCTTTGACTTTGGTCTTTCTTTGGTGAAGCCAAACTCAAGCATTTTGTCGATTCCTTTGTAGCAGCTTTTGAATGTAGAATGTTTCCTCTAAAAGTGCGCACTTTTATATCAGTGCTTTTTTGGGAACGTGCGAGGGTTTAACTCTTTTATTAGCATTAATTATCCGTTTCCCTTTTGGCTTGTTTTTAATTTTGAAAAACTCAGAAACGGTTTCTCTTCTTTGCTTTCCTTGTAATCTCTTCGCAACTTCTTTCTCTGCTCTCTTCACTCTCTGTCTTTCGCTTGTGCTTCTGCTTCCTTGCTTTGCGGCGCCGCTTGGCGATCTTCTTGGGCAGCTTTCATTTTTGCGCCTCCCTTTTCTCCTCGAAGCTTCTTTTGTTTCTAGGTTAGTCCCATTTCGTGTTTTCTCGCTGTTTTTTGGCTTGATGATGAGGTTTTGAGTTTGATCCTCCTTTAGAGAAAGTTTGGATCTTTCTATTTTCGTTGTGCCCTATTGTTGTTGAAATGTGCGTTCTGGGAGTTTCTTCATCTTCTGCATGATCCTTTTTGCTTTTGCTTAATGCTTTTAGGGCTTTTGCATGTTCCTGTTGTTTTTGTTCTGATATCGTTATCCAAAAAATCCGCATCTATTTTCTTTGCTTTATTTGAAGGTTGCTTTGCCTGATTCTGAAAAGGTTCGCACCTTTGGCGTACTTGATTTTTGGGAATGCTTTTGCTAGTAGACTATAATGACTTTTGTGTTTTATTTTGACGGAGAATGCTTGCTGTTTTGACGTCTTTTTATTGTTTGAGAGATGCTGGGGTGGGAGCTGTAGATTTTCCTGGAAACCTTGCTTTGTTACTGCCTCCAAATGATGCCCCAGGACATCGGCTTGAGTCTTGGGGTTTTCCTTTTCTATTTGTTTTTCTGTATCATTTTGACCCCTGTCCAAGATGCTTTTAGTAACCCCATCTTCTTTTCTTATTGTAGGATTAGTTGGCCTTATGTCTTCTTGTAATAACATTGTAGAGATGTCTTCCAGAGTTCCTGAGGGGATGTCCGATTGGCTGGACTCCCTTGTCTTGCTGTGTGTTTCTGTTGTGGATGCTAAATTTTGCGTAGAGATGAGGACGCACCATGGGATTTGTGGTAATAGCGCCCGGGAGGGGGATTATGAGCTTGTTGCTCCTGATTCTGATGAGAGAGTTTATTTTCCGACTTCTATCAAGGGGGAGCGTCCCTTCTTTTACGCCTATGAATACTTCTTCAGTTAGTTGAACGTTACTTTTCCTTTTACTGCTTTCGAGACTGACCTGTTGTGGTCGTGTAATATTGCCTCATCCCAGCTTCACCCAAATTCCTAGGGTTTTATTAAAATTTTTCAGCTTCTTTGTAGAGAGTTAGATGTAACACCTTCTCAGACTCTTTTCCTTTATTTGTTTGTTTCTGCCAAGCCTGGTGGTTCTTCAAAAAACAAAGCTTCTTGGGTTTCTTTCAGGTCCGCCCAGGGCCATAAAGTTTTTGCTATGTATGATGAGTCCTTTAAGGAATTCAAGAATTACTTCTTTAAAGTTCGTGCTGTCAGGGGGCCCGCCCCTTTTTCCTTGATGAGAATGATGAGCCTTCTTTCCCTCTAGAGTGGCAGAGGGATGTGAGAGTGTCTCGCTATACCTGGGAGATGCTTAATGATGTTGAGCGTGCCTTTGTTGTTATGCTTGAGGATTTATGCATCTTGATACAAAAAAGTTTTTGAATGACCCATCCTTGGTTCGGACTGTTTTGGGTACTTGTCTGGCTTGTTTCTACACTTGTTTCTTAATTTTTCCTTCCTTTTATTGTGACTGTAACTCTTTACTGTGGCTGATTCTTTATTTGCAGAGATGTCAAAGAACAACGACTCCATGAAGGCCTTTAAAAAGGCAAAGAAGGCAACTGCTGCTCTGAACATCTCGGCCAAGGTGGCCGGAGAGGGATCTTCTCAGGTTCCAGTGAAACCTCCTGTGTCGAGTTCTCTAGGGCCGAGGAAAGTAATTCCTATTCCTCGAGTTCGTCTGGTCGATCCTCCACAGACTTCTACCGCTGCTTCTGGTGCTCATCCTAGTAAGAAGCAAAAAACAATTGAGCCTTTCAACCTTGATGCTCCTGACTTTGATGCGGTTGAGTTTGTAGATCAGCAAATCGGTCCTTATGGTGTCCTCCCTATGGATGACGTGTCACTTCTTCATCATTTTGATTATATAACTCGACGTAGTATCAAGATGGCACACATGGGAACGACCCTGTATCAAACTGCTCAAAGTCTTCCTCTCCATGCCACCAAAGCTTTTATGGAGGAGGCTAAACGGGAGTTTGATCGGATAAAAGGCTTGAAGGAGGAGCTTGAAGTGAAGGTGGCCAAGTTGGAAAAAGATCTGGAGAATGAGAAGGCGAGTTCCTTCTCTTTGGCTGCCTCTATGAGGCTGGCTGAAGACACGGCACTTAGGCATAAGGATAGCTATGTCACATCTTATCGGGAGGGAATGCGTCTGAAGGAGGAGTTGGAGGACGTCCGAGTTGATTACTCCGAGCTCCAGGGTCATCTTGTTGGCAGTGTAACTGCTGCCTATGAGAACCTGAAGGAGCAGGTTCGGGGTATTGCTCCCGAGGCTGATCTTACTCTTTTCAGCCTGGACAATATTGTGAGGGATGGCAAGATTGTTCCTGATGACCAGGATGATGATGATGTTGAACCTCCCCCAGTGCCTTCTATCAAGGTGTCGACCTCCTCGGTTCCTCTAGTTATGTCTGATCCGGATTGTCAGATTCTGAACCGGGATGATGGAACTGTAGATGCTGTGCCTATTCAGACTCGCCCTCCTTCTCCCCGTACTGATGCTGCCGGGAAGGCTCCGGATCTTTGTTGATATTCTTTTTAAGTATTTGTGTAAATAGCCCGATTTGTGGGCTTTTGAACTGTTCATTGTTTTGTTTAACTGCTGATGCTTTTTAGTTGCCTGCCTGGTAACTTTTACTTTGAAAAACAAAAGTAGCTTTCTGAGGTAGATTTTGGTGGCCTCTTGAAGCTTTATTATACTATGCTTTTATTGCGCTTTAACATGGTATCTCTTCTGGTTTCTAAGAGTGTTGGAATCTTGCTGCTTGACCTCTTTGGATTGCTTTTGTACTTATTGTTTATAACTTGGATCCTTTGAGGCCGTGACTGTGTGGGTCCGACTTGTTTCTCGGTTTTCTCGCTTTTGCTTGTATTTTTAGTGCCCCATAACCGATTTCTTTGTGTTGGTCCCCTTCTAAGTTATTTTTGCAATCCTCCTTCTTGGACTTTTGTCAGGTCTCTTTCAGGGATTACTTTTATAACTTGTCTTGTTTGAGACCGACTTCGTTAGGTCGATCTCTTCTAAGTTATTTTTGTAATCCTCTTTCTTGGACCTTTGTCAGGTCTCTTTCAGGGATTACTTTTATAACTTGTCTTGTAGGAGACCGACTTTGTTAGGTCGATCTCTTCTGAGTTATTTTTATAATCCTCTTTCTTGGACCTTTGTCAGGTCTCTTTCAGGGATTACTTTTATAACTTGTCTTGTAGATGACCGATTTCGTTAGGTCGATCTCTTCTGAGTTATTTTTGTAATCTTCTTTCTTGGACATTTGTCAGGTCTCTTTCAGGGATTACTTTTATAACTTCTCTTGTAGGAGACCGACTTCGTTAGGTCGATCTCTTCTGAGTTATTTTTGTAATCCTCTTTCTTGGACCTTTGTCAGGTCTCTTTCAGGGATTACTTTTATAACTTGTCTTGTAGGAGACCAACTTCGTTAGGTCGATCTCTTCTAAGTTATAGCAATTCCTCTTTAATAGGGTTGGCCAGACCTCTTTCCAGGGATTTGCTGATAACTTGGGTTGACTTGGTCCGATTTTTTAGTGTCAACCAGTCTTTTTAAGTTATTATATAGCAATCTATAAGACCTCATCAGGTTCTTTTTGGGATCACTTTCGATAAGTTCTTGCATTATTCTGTGTTCATCTTTGCCGATTTATAGATAGTGGTTTCTGTCCTGATTTGATCGTCCGTTAGGTGAATCGCATTTTCACCTTTGTCGGACGATCATTCCTATCAAGATCGTACAGTGAATCTGTTCTTCACTATCTGTCAATCTGTTGCTTTATAATCGGACGATGAATGCTTCAGATTAATGCGTCTTGGGAATTTGTAGAATATCTGAAATGTATTTTGTTCAAAGAAGGTGCAAATATATACATGCGGGAGTTTTTCGTACCCTTAAGTCGGATTAAATCTCAGTCTTGATACCTCATTAAAAAACCTTTTCAGGAAAATGAGTGCATCTTGTGATGAGATCTTTTACCTTTCCTAGCTATAGTACCTTCTTAGGTTATAGGCGTGCCATGATCTAGGGAGTTCTCATCCCTCGAGTTCGGACAGTCTGTAGTAGCACTTCCCAACTACTTCTTTGACTCAGTAGGGTCCTTTCCAGTTGGCTGCCAGCTTTCCTTCTCCGGGTCAAGTTGTTCCAATATCATTTTGGATTAAGATGAGATCGTTCTCTGCGAAACCTCTTGGCACTACCTTTTGATTATACCTGGAAGCCATTCGCCGCTTTAGTGCTTCTTCTCTAATCCGAGCTCTTCCTCAGATTTTTGGAAGTTGGTCGAGCTCTTCTCTTTGAAGTTGAGAGTTGGTTTGTTCATTGTAGTGGACTACTCGGGGAGACCCTTCCTCGACTTCTATTGGAATTATTGCCTCCACTCCGTATGCTAATCAAAATGGTGATTCGTTCGTAGTAGAATGGGGGGTTGTTCGATACGCCCATAGGACTTGTGGAAGTTCCTCGGCCCATGCTCCCTTTGCTTCTTGTAGTCTCCGTTTCAGCCCGGCCAATAATTCAGCTTGTCCATTGGCTTGGGGATGTTTGACGGAGGTGAATTGGTGTTTTATATTCAAGTCGGCCACTAGTTTTCTGAAGCCTGCATCTGTGAATTGGGTGCCATTATCTGTGGTGATGGAGTATGGGATCCCGAACCTTGTAATGATGTTCCTATATAGGAATTTTTGGCTTCTTTGAGAAGTGGCGTTGGCTAGGGGTTCTGCCTCGATCCATTTTGTGAAATAGTCTACCCCTACTATGAGGAATTTGACTTGTCCCGATCCCTGGGGAAAGGGTCCGAGAAGATCGAGTCCCCACTTTGCAAATGGCCAGGGTGAGGTCACGCTGATGAGCTTTTCCGGCGGGGCGATGTGAAAGTTGGCATGCTTCTGACATGGTGGACATGTCTTTACAAATTCTATAGCTTCCTTTCGTAGAGTTGGCCAATAGAATCCCGCCTGGAGTACCTTTTTGGTGAGAGCTTGCGCTCTGAGATGATTGCCACAAATGCCGCTGTGTACTTCCTCCAAGACTCCCTTTGTATTGGAGGTCGGTACGCATTTTAACAATGGTACTGAGATCCCTCTTTTGTATAGGGTGTTGTTTATGATAGTGTAGTACTGTGTCTCCCATTTTAACCTCTTTGCCTCCTTTTCATCTGTAGGGAGCGCTTCTGTTTTGAGGTAGCTAATTATGGGGGTCATCCATCCTTGATCCCGTCCTGTTATGGCTAGGACTTTTTCTTCTTCCGATATTGACAGGTTCTGCAGTATTTCCTGGATGAGGCTTCTATTGTTGCCCCCTGGTTTGGTGCTAGCTAGTTTTGAGAGTACGTCAGCTCAGGCGTTTTGCTCGCGGGGTATGTGGTAGATCCTATATTCCCTGAGTTGTCCGAGCTGTTCCTTGGTTTTATCCAAATATTTTTTCATGGTAGGGTCTTTGGCTTGGTAGCTCCCTATTATTTGTGAGGTAACGACTTGTGAATCGCTGTAAATATTGGGTTTCTGAGCTCCAACCTCCCTAGCCAGCTTCAAACCAGCTAATAACGCTTCGTATTCTGCCTGGTTGTTTGAGGCCAGGAATCCAAATTTGAGGGAAAGCTCAAGTTGGGTTCCTTGGTTGCTTTCGATTATCACACCTGCACCGCTTCCGGTTTTATTCGAGGAACCGTCCACGTATATATTCCACTCTATGGGGATCTCCGGGGTGTCTGTGAATTCGGCAATGAAGTCGGCTAGGTATTGTGACTTAATGGCTGTCCGCGCCTCGTATTGGAGGTCAAACTCGGACAATTCGATTGCCCATTGTAGGATTCTTCCTACTAGATCTGTTTTCTGCAATATCCCCTTTATGGGCTGGTTGGTCCGAACCTTAATGGTATGAGCTTGGAAGTATGGGCGAAGTCGTCGGGATGTTAGTATGAGAGCGTAGGCAAACTTCTCTATTTATTGGTAGTTCAGCTCTGACCCTTGCAGTGCTTTACTAATGAAGTAGACGGGTTGTTGCCCACCCTCGTCTTCTCTAATTAGTACTGAGGCTTTTGCCCGACTTCCTACTGTGAGGTATAATATGAGTGGTTCTCCTTCTCGTGGTCGAGATATGATAGGTGGCCGTCCCAAGAATTCTTTGAAGTCTCGGAAGGCTTGCTCGCATTCCGTTGTCCACTCGAAGTTTTTTATCCTTCCTTAAAGTAGCGTAGAAAGGGAGGAATCTTATCGCTGACCCTGCTAGGAATCTGGACAAGGCCGCCAATCTCCCATTGAGTTGTTGTACCTCTTTGACGCAGGTTGGGCTCTTCATGTTGAGTATGGCCTAGCATTTATCTGGATTTACCTCGATTCCTCTTTGTGTGAGCATAAAGCCCAAGAACTTACCTGCTTCCACTGCGAAGGTGCATTTAGCCGGGTTAAGTCGCATGCCATGCTTCCGTATGGTGTCGAACACTTGAACCAAGTCGGTCAGTAATGTCTCTTCACTTTGTGTCTTTATCAACATGTCATCCACGTAGACCTCCATGATATTTCCGATGTGGTCTGAGAAGACCTTATTCATTAGCCTTTGATAAGTAGCTCCTGCGTTCTTAAGGTCGAAAGGCATTACGATGTAGCAATAGTTTGCTTTGGGTGTTAGAAACGAGGTTTTTTCTTGATTCGGTGGATACATTGGGATCTGGTTGTATCCCGAGTATGCATCCATAAACGAGAGATACTTATATCCTGATAGGGCGTCTACTAGAGCGTCGATGCTTGGGAGTGGATAAGGATCTTTTGGGCAGGCTTTGTTGAAGTCGGTGTAGTCGGTGCACATTCGCCACTTCCCATTTGACTTTTTCACCAAGAGGACGTTTGCTAGCCATAGTGGGTACTCAACTTCTCTTATAAATCCTGCCTCTAGCAGTGCTTGCACCTGTTCTGCCACAGCCTGAGACCGTTCTAGTCCGAGTTTTCTTCGTCTTTGTTGTACCGGCCGGGATCCCGGATATACTGCCAACTTGTGGCTCATCAGTTCGGGATCTACGCCTGGCATGTCGGCGGCTTTCCATGCAAAGAGATCAACATTATCTCGTAGGAACTGTATGAGTGATTCCTTTGCGTCTCCTTTCAGGATTGTGCCAATATTATTGTCTTATCTGAGGTGTCTCCGATCTGAACTTTCTCTACTTCACCTTTGGGCTGTGGTCAGAGTTCTTCTCGCCTCTAAACTCCACCAAGTTCGATTGTGTGGAACTCTTCTCCTTCACCGCTGAGGTTTAGACTTTTGTTATAACAGCGACGCACCATCCTTTGATCTGCTTTTATTATAGCTATCCCTTCTACAGTTGGGAATTTTATACATAGATGTGGAGTTGAAACTATTACGCTGAGTTGGTTTAACGTTGTCTGACCTATTAAGGCATTGTAGGCTGAGCTTACGTTGACCACGATGTAGTCTATCTTGAGTGTTCTAGATTGGTTCCCCTTTCCGAAGGTTGTATGTAACGATACGTATCCCAGTGGCTGTACTGGGGTATCCCCAAGTCCGAACAGGCTGTTCGGTATGCTCTTAGCTATTTTTCTTCTAAGCCGAGCTTGTCGAAGGCAGTTTTGAATAAGATGTCGGCGGAGCTTCCTTGGTCAATTAATGTACGGTGGAGGTTGGCATTTGCCAGTATGATAGTGATGACCATGGGGTCGTCGTGTCCTGAGATGATTCTGAATGCGTCTTCTTTGGTAAACGTAATTGCCGGGATGTCTGGCGCTTCCTTCTTTCCTTCGACATGGTATACTTCTTTGAGGTGTCGCTTGCGGGATGATTTGGAGATTCTCCCTCCCGCAAATCTGCCGTGTATCATGTGGACGTGTCTTTCCGGTGTGCGAAGTGATCACTCAGACCGTCCGACATCTTCATCCCTTCTTCTTTTTCTTGGCTCTTCATCCCGGTTGGCCAAAAACCGATCTAGTTTTCCTTCTCTTACTAATTTTTCTATGACATTTTTCAAGTCGAAGCATTCATTGGTGGAATGTCCTCGGACTCGATGATACTCACAGTATTCGTTCCGATTTCCTCCTCCTCTTTTGCCTTTGAGTGGCCGAGCTGGGGGTATTTTTTTCGTATGGCAGACTTCTTTATAAATATCTAACAAGGATACCCTAAGAGGGGTGTAGTCATGATATTTTTTTATTTTCTCCCCGGAGCGATCTTCCTTTTTCTTGGGTTCTTTATCTTTGTCTCGGTAGGCGGAACCGAACCTCGAGGCTTCCCTAAGTTGAGAATTCTCGTCCACGTTGATGTACTTCTACGCCCGTTCTTGTACTTCGTCCAGGGATGCAGGGTATTTCTTAGATATATATTGGCTAAAAGGTCTTTCTCGTAGGCCATTTATGAGGCCCATAATGGCAGCTTCTGTTGGTAGACTTTGTATGTCCATGCATGTTTTGTTGAATCTTTCTATGTAGTTATAAAGACTTTCCTGATCTCCTTGCTTGATTCCTAGTAGGCTGGGGGCGTGTTTAGCCTTATCTTTTTGTATGGAAAATCTGGCCAGGAACTTTTTGGCCAGGTCGTTGAAGCTCGAGATGGACTTTGGAGGTAGGCTGTCGAACCATCTAATGGATGTCTTGGTAAGAGTTGTTGGAAAGGCTTTGCAGCGAACTATATCCGAGGTGTCAGTGAGGTACATTCTACTTCTGAAATTGCTGAGGTGATGGTTGGGGTCTGAAGTGCCGTCGTACAGATTCATATCCGGAAGTTTGAAGTCCTTTGGGATTTTGGTCTTCATGATTTCCCTGGTGAATGGATCTTGATCCTTGCGAGAGCTATCCTCTGGAGTGGATCAAGTAGCTTTGGTTTTGAGATCGGCTTCGAGTTTTAGAAACTTATCTTCTAATTCCTGGCATCGCCTTATCTCCCGATGTAGATCCACTTCTTTTTCACGTTGATGCTGGGTTCTTTCTCGAGTTGCTTTAATTGATCTTGAAGCGCCTCTATGGCTCCCGCGTTTGGAGAATCCTTTTCGTTGTTAAGTTGAGGAGTATCCTTTGGTGTAGTGTCCGCGTTTTTGTGCGGCGTTCTATCCTCTAGATCTGAGTCGTGGTCGTTGTCATGGTCGTCCGCCATGGTGATGGGATGACTTCCAGGTTCCCCGACAATGGCGCCAATGTTCCGAGGGTTACCTGAAACTGGAGGTTGATCTCGTACGAGATCTTCTACGCTGGTTAGAGCGGTTGTGTCCGACTTGTTGGACTTGGTGGTAGTGCTGATCCTTCATCCCCGGAGGGTGGGGGGTACCTGCAAGGGACTCTGATGCTTAAGTTAGCAAGGGTATTAAGTAGGTATTGAGTAGAATCAGAGTATGAGTTATACCTGGGTGCTCCAGTGTATTTATAAGGGTGAGATGTGACCCTCTGTGGATAAGATAAGCTAGTTATCTTATCTTATCTTACCTCTTGTTGAGGTCAGCTTATCTTCCATGGAACCGCCCTTATCTCTATCGGCTTGGGTTGCCTTTCGGATCTGGGTCATATTCCTTGAGTTGGGCCCTCCTTTGGGCTTTTCTATCGCTTTGGCCGACTTCTTTACAAAGAAGTCGGTCCGCTTGACCCTAAGAGGTCGGTAGCTTTGTTTATTAAACATCCTGGCTCGGATAGCTTGACCCAGGGTATGAACAGTGGGGTTTATGGGGAAGAGTGGTTGAATGTGATTGGTGAAGGGGTAATAGGGAAGAGAGATTCAGGTGATTGGTGAAGGGTATAGTGTTATTAGATTGTGTGAAGAAGAGAGAAGTGGGGTAGGTGGGGATCTTGTGGGGTCCACAGATCTTGAGGTGTCAAGGATTTATCATCCCTGCACCAATTAGGCGTGTAAAATGCCCTCTGTATACAATCCTGGCATTTAACACCAGACTACAGCTTGTTTCTGGCGTTAAACGCCCAAATGCAGCTTGTTTCTGGCGTTTAATGCCAGCCTGATACTTGTTTCTGGTGTTAAATGCCAGCTTGGTGCTTGTTTCTGGCGTTAAACGCTAGATGATGAGCGAATATTTTATACGCTTTTTGGGGGTAATTTCATATAGATTTTAGCATGTTTTAATTAGTTTTTAATAGAATTTTATTAGTTTTTAAGCAAAAATCATATTTCTGGACTTTACTATGAGTTTGTGTGTTTTTCTGTGATTTCAGGTATTTTCTGGCTGAAATTGAGGGAGCTGAGCAAAAATCTGATTTAGGCTGAAAAAGGACTGCTGATGCTGTTGGATTCTGACCTCCCTGCACTCGGAATGGATTTTTTGGAGCTACATGAGTCCAATTGGCGCTTTCTCAATTGGGTTGGAAAGTAGACATCCAGGGCTTTCCAGAAATATATAATAGTTCATGCTTTGCGCAAAGATAGATGACGTAAACTGGCGTTCAACGCCAGTTCCATGTTGCAGTCTAGCGTCCAGCGCCAGAAACAGGTTACAAATTGGAGTTCAACACCAAAAACACGTTACAACCTGGCGTTCAATTCCAGAAATAGCCCAAGCATGTGAGAAGCGTAAGTCTCAGCCCCAGCACACACCAAATGGGCCCTAGAAGTAGATTTCTGCACCAATTATCTTAGTTTACTCATTTTCTGTAAACCTAGGTTACTAGTTTAGTATTTAAACAACTTTTAGAGACTTATTTTGGATCGGATGACATTTTTAGATCTGAACTTTATACTCTTTGACGGCATGAGTCTCTAAACTCCATTGTTGGGGGGTGAGAAGCTTTGCAGCGTCTTGATGAATTAATGCAATTATTTCTATTTTTCTATTCAAACATGTGTGTTCCTATCTAAGATATTCATTCGCGCTTAACTATGGAGAAGGTGGTGATCCGTGACACTCATCACCTTCCTCAATCCATGAACGTGTGCCTGACAACACCATCCATTCTACATCATATTGAATGAGTATCTCTTAGATTCCTTAATCAGAATCTTCGTGGTATAAGCTAGAATTGATGGCGGCATTCATGAGAATCCAAAAAGTCTAAACCTTGTCTGTGGTATTCCAAGTAAGATTCTGGGATTGGATGACTGTGACGAGCTTCAAATTCGTGAGTGTTGGGCGTGATGACAAACGCAAAAGAATCAATGGATTCTATTCCGACATGATCGAGAACTAATAACTGATTAGCCGTGCTGTGACAGAGCATTTGGATCATTTTCACTGAGAGGATGGGAAGTAGCCATTGACAACGGTGACATCCTACATAGAGCTTGCCATGGAAGGAAATTTGCACTTTTGCATGATAGGAAACATTATGTTACAGGAATTCAGAAGACAAAGCATCTCCAAAACTCCAACATATTCTCCATTATTGCATAACAAGTAATTATTTCACGCTCTTTTATTTTTTAGTAATTCAAACTGATAATTATAATTGATCTCCTGACAAAGAATAATAAAATAACCATAGCTTGCTTCAAGCCAACAATCTCCGTGGGATCGACCCTTACTCACGTAAGGTATTACTTGGACGACCCAGTGCACTTGCTGGTTAGTTGTGCGGATTGCAAAAGTGTGATTGCAATTTCGTGCACCAAGTTTTTGGCGCCGTTTCCGGGGATTGTTCGAGTTTGAACAACTAAAGGTTTATTTTGTTGCTTAGATTAGGAATAATTTATTTTTGTTGCTATAGAGTCATTAAATTCTGAGTCCTTTATTTCCTTTTTAAATTTTTTTAAAAAAATATTATTTTTCTTTATCGATTTTTAATTTTTTTCGTGAGTTTAGTGTCTTGTTCTAAGTTTGGTGTCAATTGCATATTTTATATTTTTCTTTTAAATTTTCGAAGTTGTGTTCTTTGATCTTCAAGTTGTTCTTGTTTATTTTTCTTGTTTGATCTTTAGTTTTTCTTGCTCTGTGTCTTTTCTTGTTTTTCTTGTGCTATTCCAAAGTATTAATCTTCCAAAAGGAATATACCTCTTCAAACCAAGTGTTACCTTTACTGCCCAATTGGCTAAAGCGTTGGTCTATGCTCTTGGTAATTGGGTATCTCCTTTTTAAAATCTTTTTCAAAAATAATTTTTCTTTGATTGAATCTTGTGCTAAACTTCAAGTTTGGTGTTTTCTTGTTAATTTTTTTATAATTTTTGAAAATTTTATTGAAGTTTTCTAAAAATTTTAAGTTTGGTGTTCTTTCTTTTGTTCTCGTTGTTCTTGTGAATCTTCAAGTGTTCTTGAGTCTTTCTTGTGTTTTGATCTTAAAATTTTTAAGTTCGGTGTTCCTTGGTGTTTTCCCTCCAAAATTTTCGAAAACAAGGAGCATTAGATCTAAAAATTTTAAGTCTTGTGTCTTTTGTGTGTTTTTCACTTTCATCATAAAATTTAAAATTCAAAAAAATTTATCTTTTCTAACTATTTTCAAGCTATATTTTCGAAATTTTTTATAAAAATTCAGATTTCATTTTTAAAATTTTTCAAATCTTATCCTTTTAAGATTAAAAAAAAATTTATTATATCTTTTTCGAAAATATCCTAACTATTTTCTCTCTCCTCACTTTTTTGAAAATCTTTATAAAATATTTTCAAATTCTTATTAAATTTTTAATTTTAATTTTCTTATGTTATCTTATTTTTATTTTGGTTTTTATTTTATTTTATTTTATTTCGAAAATAATTTTATTTATTTATTTATAGAATAAAAATTTAAATCCACATTACCCCTTTTACTCCAACATGGACATAAGTGGAAATGAACAGTCCATAAGGACTCTGGGGTCATATGCTAGCCCCACTTCTGCTTCATATGGGAGTAGTATATATATACCCTCCATTGGAGTTAGTAGTTTTGAGTTGAACCCTCAGCTCATTATCATGGTGCAGCAAAATTGCCAGTATTCTGGTCTTCCACAGGAAGAACCTACAGAGTTTCTGGCACAGTTTTTACAAATTGCTGACACAGTACATGATAAGGAAGTAGATCAGGATGTCTACAGATTGTTACTGTTTCCATTTGCTGTAAAAGACCAAGCTAAGAGGTGGTTAAATAACCAAGCTAAGGACAGCATAAAGACATAGAAACAGTTGTCAAAAAAATTCCTGAATCACTATTTTCCTCCAAAATGGATGACACAGTTAAGGCTGAGCATCCAAGGCTTCCAACAAGGAGATAATAAATCCCTTTATGATGCTTGGGAGAGATATAGAGAGATGCTAAGAAAATCCCCCTCTAAACTTTTTTCAGAGTGGGTGCAGTTAGACATCTTCTACTATGGGCTTACAGAAAGAGCTCAGATTTCTCTAGACCACTCAGCTGGTGGATCTATACACATGAGAAAGACAATAGAAGAAGCTCAAGAGCTCATTGATACAGTTGTCAGAAATCAGCATCTGTACCTAAGTAGTGAACCTTCCATGAAAGAAGAGGCTAAAATAGTAACTGCTGAACTGAGTCCTACAGAAAAAGTTACTGAATTCAATTAGCAACTGGATTTCTAACAAAACAGCTAGCCGAATTCAAGGAAATACTACAAGAAACAAGAATGGCTAATATGAATATGGAAGTATAGTTGAAGCAAACATAACAGCAGTTATCAAAACAAATAACAGAAGAGTGCCAAGCAGTTCAATTAAGAAGAGGGAAAACATTAAATACATCACTTCAAGGTAGCAAGAAGCCAAGAAATGAGAAAACTTCCCAAAATCTATTTGAGGACAGTAAGAGCCCAGAGAGGAATAATTCTGGCGCTAAAAAACCAGAAAATGAGTGGAAAGCTGGCGCGGAACGCCCAAACCATGCTTTGTCCTGGCGTTGAACGCCTGAAACAAGCAAGGATTTGGCGTTGAACGCCCAAAGGGAGCACAGTTCTGGCGTTCAGACGCCAGAAACAAGTGAGGAGTTGGCGTCTAACGCCACTCCAGCTTCCACCCCTGGCATTCAAATGCCAGTGGGGGATCAAACACATACAAGTGCTGATAATAACCCATCTAAAAAGGTTTCTCAACCCACATCTGTAGGCAATAAACCTGCAGCAACTAAGGTTGAGGAATACAAAGCCAAAATGCCTTATCCTCAGAAACTCCGCCAAGTGAAACAGGATAAGCAATTTGCCCGCTTTGCAGATTATCTCAGGACTCTTGAAATAAAGATTCCGTTTGCAGAGGCACTTGAGCAAATACCTTCTTATACTAAGTTCATGAAAGAGATCTTAAGTCATAAGAAGGATTGGAGGGAAACTGAAATAGTTTACCTCATTGAAGAATGCAGTGAAGTCATTCTGAAAAGCTTACCTGAGAAGCTTTAAGATCCCGGAAGCTTTATGATACCATGCATATTAGAGGGTACTTGTACCAAGCAAGCTCACTGTGATCTTAGAGCAAGTATCAACCTGATACCTGCATCTACTATCAAAATGCTTGATTTGACTGAAGAGGTCAAACCAACCCGGATATGTCCCCAACTTGCTGATGGCTCTATTAAATACCCATCAGGCATGATTGAAGATATGATTGTCAAGGTTGGGCCATTTGCCTTTCCTTCTGACTTTGTGGTGCTGGAAATGGAGAAGCACAAGAGTGCAACTCTCATTCTAGGAAGACCTTTCCTAGCAACTGGCCGAACCCTCATTAACGTCCAAAAAGGGGAAGTAACCCTAAGAGTCAATGAAAATGAGTTCAAGTTGAATGTTGTCAAAGCTATGCAGCATCCAGAAACCCCAAATGACTGCATGAGCATTGATATTATTGACTCTCTGGTAAAAGAGATCAATATGACTGAGAGTCTCGAATCAGAGCTGGAGGATATCTTTAAAGATGTTCAGCCTGATCTGGAAGAATCAGAGAGAATAATAGAACCTCTGAAAATCCCTCAGGAAGAGGAGAAACCTCCTAAACCCGAGCTCAAACCATTACCACCATCCCTGAAATATACATTTCTGGGAAAAGGTGATACCTTTCCTGTAATCATAAGCTCTACCCTAGAGCCACAGGAAGAGGAAGCACTAATTCAAGTGCTAAAGACACACAAGATAGCTCTTGGGTGGTCCATCAGTGATCTTAAGGGCATTAGCCCAGCCAGATGCATGCACAAGATCTTATTGGAGGGTGACGCTAAGCCAGTGGTTCAACCACAAAGGCGGCTGAATCTAGCCATGAAGGAGGTGGTGCAGAAGGAGGTCACTAAATTACTAGAGGTTGAGATTATTTATCCTATTTCTGATAGCCTCTGGGTAAGCCATGTCCAAGTCGTCCCTAAGAAGGGTGGCATGACAGTGGTTCATAATGAAAAAAATGAACTGGTTCCTACAAGAACAGTTATAGGGTGGCGTATGTGTATTGATTATAGAAGGCTCAATACAGCTACCAGAAAGGATCATTTTCCTTTACCATTCATAGACCAGATGCTAGAAAGACTAGCAGGTCATGAATACTACTGCTTCCTGGATGGATATTCAGGTTATAATCAAATTACAGTAGATCCCCAGGATCAAGAGAAAACAACATTCACATGTCCATCTGGAGTATTTGCATACAGAAGAATGCCATTTGGCCTGTGCAATGCACCTGCAACCTTTCAAAGGTGCATGCTCTCAATTTTCTCTGATATGGCGGAAAAATTTCTGGAAGTCTTCATGGATGACTTTTCAGTATTTGGAGACTTATTCAGCTCCTGTTTTGACCATCTAGCACTTGTTCTAAAGAGGTGCCAAGAGACTAACCTGGTTTTAAATTGGGAGAAATGTCACTTTATGGTGACTGAAGGAATTGTCCTTGGGCACAAAATTTCAAACAAGGGAATAGAAGTGGATCAAGCTAAGGTAGAGGTAATTGAAAAATTACCACCACCTGCCAATGTTAAGGCAATCAGAAGCTTTCTGGGGCATGCAGGATTTTATAGGAGGTTTATAAAGGATTTTTCAAAAATCGCCAAACCTCTGAGTAATCTGCTAGCTGCTGACATGCCATTTATCTTTGATAAAGAGTGTCTGTAGGCATTTGAAACTCTGAAAGCTAAGATGGTCACATCACCAGTCATCTCTGCACCAGACTGGACATTACCATTTGAATTAATGTGTGATGCTAGTGACCGTGCCATTGGTGCAGTGTTGGGACAAAGGCATGACAAGCTTTTGCACGTCATTTATTATGCCAGTCGTGTTCTAAATGACGTACAGAAGAACTACACAACCACAAAAAAAGAGTTACTTACAGTGGTTTACGCCATTGACAAGTTCAGATCTTATTTAGTAGGATCAAAAGTGATTGTGTACACTGATCTTGCTGCTCTTAAATATCTACTCACAAAGTAGGATTCAAAACCCAGACTCATAAGATGGGTGTTGCTCCTGCAAGAGTTTGATATAGAAATTAGAGACAGAAAAAGGGACAGAGAATCAAGTAGCAGATCACCTGTCCCGAATAGAACCAGTAGAAGGGGTGTCCCTCCCTCTTATTGAGATCTTTGAAAACTTTCCAGATGAGCAACTCTTTGCCATCCAGGAAGTGCCATGGTTTGCAGACATTTCAAACTACAAGGCAGTAAGATTCATACCCAAAGAGTACAGTAGGCAGAAAACAAAAAAATTGATCACAAATGCAAAGTACTATCTTTGGGACGAACCATATCTCTTCAAGAGATGTTCAGACAGAGTAATCCATAGATGTGTGCCTAAAGAAGAAGCACAGAAGATCCTCTGGCATTGCCATGGATCACAGTATGGAGGACATTTTGGAAGTGAGCAAACAGCCACAAGAGTCCTCCAATGTGGCTTCTACTGGCCTACTCTCTATAAAGACTCGCGAGTGTTTGTACTTAATTGTGACAGTTGCCAGAGATCTGGCAATCTGCCTCACAGTTATGCCATGCCTCTACAAGGGATATTGGAGATCGAGTTGTTTGATGTATGGGGTATTGACTTCATGGGGCCATTCCCACCATCATACTCAAACACTTATATTCTGGTGGCAGTGGATTATGTATCCAAATGGGTAGAAGCTATAGCAACACCCACTAATGATACTAAGACAGTGCTGAAATTCCTCCAGAAACACATCTTTAGCAGATTTGGTACCCCTAGAGTATTAATCAGTGATTGGGGCACTCATTTCTGTAATAAACAGCTTTACTCTGCTTTGGTTCGATACGGAGTTAGCCACAGGGTGGCCACTATATATCATCCACAGACAAATGGGCAAGCTGGAGTCTCTAATAGAGAACTTAAAAGAATCATGGAACGGATTGTGATTAACTATAGAAGGGATTGGGAAAGAAGCTTGGATGATGCTCTGTGGGCAAAAAGAACAGCATTCAAGACCCCTATAGGGACCTCTCCATACCAGCTTGTGTATGGAAAGGCATGTCACTTGCCAGTGGAACTGGAACATAAGGCCTACTAGGTAAC
Source organism: Arachis hypogaea (assembly GCF_003086295.3). Taxonomy (NCBI): domain Eukaryota; kingdom Viridiplantae; phylum Streptophyta; class Magnoliopsida; order Fabales; family Fabaceae; genus Arachis; species Arachis hypogaea. Next base: position 29,676,427 of record NC_092042.1, on the reverse strand, counting down.
CAGATTCCTAAACCTTGATGCCAAGTTAGCTGGAGAAAAACGATTGCTCAAGTTAAATGAGCTAGAGGAATTTATACTCAATACTTTCGAGAATGCAAAAATTTACAAAGAGAAAGCAAAAAGACGGCTTGATAAGAAAGTGTCATCCAGAGTCTTTGAGCCAGGGCAGAAAGTTCTGCTATTTAATTCTAGGCTCAGATTATTCCCCGAAAAATTGAAATCCCGGTGGAGAGGACCATATGTGATTACAGGTGTGTCACCATATGGATACGAAGAGCTCCAGGATAATGATTCTAACAAAAAGTTCATTGTTAATGGACAGAGAGTCAAACATTATCTTGAAAGCAATTTTGAGCAAGAATGCTCAAAACTGAGACTTAACTAAAGCTCAATAATAGTCCAGCTAAAGACAATAAAGAAGCGCTTGCTGGGAGGCAACCCAGCCATTTACAAAGCTTATTTGTTAATTAATTAATTTTTACAGGTATATGTCTAGTATCTTCAAGGTAAAATAGCAACTGCTTAAGTTCACAAAGTTACAAAAGGAATCAGAGGATAAAACAGCAAAAAAGGAAGCTCACTGGTGCAAAAAAGCCAGTAAAAGCTGTTTTGGGCATTGAACGCCCAAAAGAAGCACCTACTGGGCATTCAACGCCAGTAAGGATAGCCATCTGGGCGTTAAACGCCAGAAAGGAGCATCTTCTGGGTGTTGAACGCCAGAAAGAAGCACCTTCTGGGCGTTCAACGCCAGATTTGCAGCGTCCTGGGCGTTCAGAAAAACGCCCAGTGACAAAGGAGTTCCTGGCATTCAATGCCAGAAAGAAGCAACAGCTGGGCATTGAACTCCCAGGAGAAGCTGCACATGGGCGTTAAATGCCCAAAACATGCAGCGTTTGGGCGTTTAACGCCAGGATGGTGGGGAGGAGGTAAATTCGTTTTTACTTCACAAAATTTTTAATTATCTATATTTCAATTTATGATTTCTTGCATAAACATGTTCCAAACTATCATCCTTCAATTCCAAAAAAAAAATTTTTTTATCCTAATTTCTAAAAACCCTAATTTCTAAAATCCCTTTTTCAAAAATATCAAATATATCTTAATGCATAAACACAAATCTTTTTCCAATCCAATCCAACTCTTTTCAAAACACAATTATCTTTTAAAATCTTTTTCAAAATATTCAGATTTATCTTTTTCAAATATCAATCACAACTTTTTAATTTTAAATTATATCTTTTTCTTATTTATCTTTTATAAATCATATCTTCTATCTTATCTTGTTAATATTTTCGAAAACCCACCCCTCCCTTTAAAATCCACATTTGGCCTCCCTCATCTCATTCACCATTCGACATTAGCTCTCCTTCTATCCCTCTCCTTTCTTTTCTTTTGCTTGAGGACAAGCAAACCTCTATGTTTGGTGTGTTCATCCGTGATCACAAACACATACTCACTTAGATCATGGCTCCTAAAGGAAAACAATCCACTCCAAGAGGCAAGAAAGAGAGTATTCCAAAACCACTTTGGAATCAAGGAAAGTTCTTAACCAAAGAACATTCAGACCATTACTACAAAATAATGGGTCTAAGATCAGTGATCCCAGAAGTCAAGTTCGATCTGAAAGAAGATGAATATTCGGAGATCCAAGAGCAAATTCGAAACAGGAACTGGGAAATCCTAGCTAATCCTGAAACAAAAGTAGAAAGGAATATGGTTTAGGAGTTCTATGCTAATTTATGGCAAACAGACAGGCAAAGAATATCTGGAATTGCCCTCTATGACTATCGGACCTTGGTCAGAGGAAAGATTGTTCACATCCACCCTGACAAAATCAGGGAGATCTTCAAGCTGCCTCAGCTGAAAGATGACCCAGACTCCTTTAATAGGAGAATGATGAGAACAAACAAGGGTCTGGACAAGATTCTAGAGGATATATGCATCCCTGGAGCCAGGTGGACCACTAGCACCACTAGCATCCCAATTCAACTCAAGAGAGAAGATCTCAAACCAGTCGCCAGAGGCTGGCTGGACTTCATTGGGCGTTCTATATTGCCCACTAGAAACCGTTCTGAAGTCACTGTTAAAAGAGCTGTGATGATTCACTGCATCATGTTGGGAAGAGAAGTAGAAGTTCATCAACTATTTTCGAAAAATAACAGTTGAGCGGCCAATCACTAAAATATCAATGGAAAAATAACAGTTGCAGGATGACCCCATCAAGAGGAGAGCACAGGAATTCCTCCCAGAAATCCCTCAATTTGAATACTGGGAGCATCTTGAGGCATCTGTTTCCAAGTTGCAAGAAGGTATGGACCAAATAAAGGAAGAACATAATAATCAAAATAGCATGCTTTGCAAATTCCTTAGGGAACAAGAGGAGCAAGGGCGTGACTTGAGGGAACTGAAGCGTTAGAAATTAATTCTTGAAGGACCAAGCACCCCACAGACTAGAGGAACATCCACTTCCCAAAATACAGGTTGTTAAGTTCTAATCTTAGCTTTAACTCTGTGATAGTTGTTACTATAGGAATTTACCTTAGAAGTTATATAGGAGTAGTGGTAATTAGTATATCTATTTTGATTTTATTTTTAATTAAGTTATAATTTATTTTTCTCATCATCATCAAACATGAATAAAATAGTAGATTTTTAAAATAAAGAGGTAATTTATATCTTTTGAGTTCTTAATAAGAAAAATTATAATTAATTATATGTGGTGGCAATACTTTTTGTCTTCTGAATGAATGCTTGAACAGTGCATATTTTTGATCTTGAATTTTATGAATGTTAAAATTATTGGCTCTTGAAAGAATGAGGAACACGAGAAATATTATTGCTAATCTGAAAAATTATGAATTTGATTCTTGAAGCAAGAAAAAGCAGTGAAAAAAAAAGAGAGAGCAAGAGGTAGAAAAAGTCAATAGCCCTTTAAACCAAAAGGCAAGGGTGAAAAGGATCCAAGGCTTTGAGCATCAATGGATAGGAGGGCCCAAGGAAATAAATCCAGGCCTAAGCGGCTAAATCAAGCTGTCACTAACCATGTGCTTGTGGCATGCAGGTCCAAGTGAAAAGCTTGAGACTGAGTGGTTAAAGTCGTGATCCAAGGCAAAAGAGTGTGCTTAAGAACTCTGGACACCTCTAATTGGGGACTTGAGAAAAGCTAAGTTACAATCTGAAAAGGTTCACCCAGTTATGTGTCTGTGGCATTTATGTATCCGGTGGTAATACTGGAAAATAAAGTGCTTAGGGTCACGACCAAGACTCATAAAGTAGCTGTGTTCAAGAATCAACATACTACACTGAGAGAATCAATAATACTATCTGATTTTTGAGTTCCTATAGATGCCAATCATTCTGAATTTCAAAGGATAAAGTGAGATGCCAAAACTGTTCAGAAACAAAAAGCTACTAGCCCCGCTCATCTAAATTAGAATCTGAGCTTCACTTAAACCTCTGAGATATTATTACTTCTTAATTTCTTTTTATCCTATTTTATTTATCTAGTTGCTTGGGGACAAGCAATAGTTTAAGTTTGGTGTTGTGATGAGCGGATATTTTATACGCTTTTTGGGGTAATTTCATATAGATTTTAGCATGTTTTAATTAGTTATTAATAGAATTTTATTAGTTTTTAAGAAAAAATCATATTTCTGGACTTTACTATGAGTTTGTGTGTTTTTCTGTGATTTCAGGTATTTTCTGGCTAAAATTGAGGGAGCTGAGCAAAAATCTGATTTAGGCTGAAAAAGGACTGCTGATGCTGTTGGATTCTGACTTCCCTGCACTCGGAATGAATTTTTTGGAGCTACAGGAGTCCAATTGGCGCTTTCTTAATTGGGTTTAAAAGTAGACATCCAGGGCTTTCCAGCAATATATAATACTCCATGCTTTGCGCAAAGATAGATGACGTAAACTGGCATTCAACGCCAGTTCCATGTTGTAGTCTAGCGTCCAGCGCCAGAAACAGGTTACAAGTTGGAGTTCAATGCCAAAAACACGTTACAACCTGGCGTTCAACTCCAGAAATAGCCCAGGCACGTGAGAAGCTTAAGTCTCAGCCCCAGCACACACCAAGTGGGCCCCAGAAGTGGATTTCTACACCAATTATCTTAGTTTACTCATTTTCTGTAAACCTAGGTTACTAGTTTAGTTTTTAAACAACTTTTAGAGACTTATTTTGGATCGGATGACATTTTTAGATCTAAACTTTATACTCTTTGATGGCATGAGTCTCTAAACTCCATTGTTGGGGGTGAGGAGCTCTGCAGCGTCTTGATGAATTAATGCAATTATTTCTATTTTTCCATTCAAGCATGCGTGTTCCTATCTAAGATATTCATTCGCGCTTAACTATGGAGAAGGTGGTGATCCGTGACTCTCATCACCTTCTTCAATCCATGAACGTGTGCCTGACAACCACCTCCGTTCTACATCAGATTGAATGAGTATCTCTTAGATTCCTTAATCAGAATCTTCGTGGTATAAGCTAGAATTGATGGCGGCATTCATGAGAATCCGGAAAGTCTAAACCTTGTCTGTGGTATTCCGAGTAGGATTCTGGAATTGGATGACTGTGACGAGCTTCAAACTCGTGAGTGTTGGGCGTGATGACAAACGCAAAAGAATCAATGGATTCTATTCCGACATGATCGAGAACCAACAGCTGATTAGCCGTGCTGTGACAGAGCATTTGGATCATTTTCACTGAGAGGATGGCAAGTAGCCATTGACAACGGTGACACCCTACATAGAGCTTGCCATGGAAGGAACTTTGCACTTTTGCATGAGAGGAAACATTATGTTACAGGAATTCAGAAGACAAAGCATCTCCAAAACTCCAACATATTCTCCATTATTGCATAACAAGTAATTATTTCACGCTCTTTTATTTTTTAGTAATTCAAACTGATAATTATAATTGATCTCCTGACTAAGAATAATAAAATAACCATAGCTTGCTTCAAGCCAACAATCTCCGTGGGATCGACCCTTACTCACGTAAGGTATTACTTGGATGACCCAGTGCACTTGCTGGTTAGTTGTGCGGATTGCAAAAGTGTGATTGCAATTTTGTGCACCAAGTTTTTGGCGCTGTTGCCGGGGATTGTTTGAGTTTGAACAACTAAAGGTTTATTTTGTTGCTTAGATTAGGAATAATTTATTTTTGTTGCTATAGAGTCATTAAATTCTGAGTCCTTTATTTCCTTTTCAAAAATTTTTCAAAAATATTATTTTTCTTTATCAATTTTTAATTTTTTTCGTGAGTTTAGTGTCTTGTTCTAAGTTTGGTATCAATTGCATATTTTATATTTTTCTTTTAAATTTTCGAAGTTGTGTTCTTTGATCTTCAAGTTGTTCTTGTTTATTTTTCTTGTTTGATCTTTAGTTTTTTCTTGCTCTGTGTCTTTTCTTGTTTTTCTTGTGCTATTCCAAAGAATTAGTCTTCCAAAAGGAATATACCTCTTCAAAACAAGTGTTACCTTTACTGCCCAATTGGCTAAAGCGTTGGTCTATGCTCTTTGTAATTGGGTATCTCCTTTTTAAAATCTTTTTCAAAAATAATTTTTCTTTGATTGAATCTTGTGCTAAACTTCAAGTTTGGTGTTTTCTTGTTAATTTTTTTTATAATTTTCAAAAATTTTATTGAAGTTTTCTAAAAATTTGAAGTTTGGTGTTCTTTCTTTTGTTCTTGTTGTTCTTGTGAATCTTCAAGTGTTCTTGAGTCTTTCTTGTATTTTGATCTTAAAATTTTTAAGTTTGGTGTTCCTTGGTGTTTTCCCTCCAAAATTTTTGAAAACAAGGAGCATTAGATCTAAAAATTTTAAGTCTTGTGTCTTTTGTGTGTTTTTCTCTTTCATCATAAAATTTAAAATTCAAAAAAATTTATCTTGACAGTGAGCTCTCATAGAGCTTCACAGATGTTCAGAGCATGATGAGGGCCTCCCAACACCAAACTTAGAGTTTGAATGTGGGGGCTTCTCAACACGAAACTTAGAGTTTGGTTGTGGCCTCCCAACACCAAACTTAGAGTTTGATTGTGGGGGCTTTGTTTGACTCTGTATTGAGAGAAGCTTTTCATGCTTCCTCTCCATGGTTGTAGAGGAAGATCCTTGAGCTTTAAACACAAGGTAGTCCCCATTCAATTGAAGGACTAGCTCTCCTCTGTCAACATCAATCACAGCTCCTGCTGTGGCTAGGAAGGTTCTTCTAAGGATGATGCATTCATCCTCATCCTTTCCAGTGTCTAGGATTATGAAATCAGCAGGGATGTAAAGGCCTTTAACCTTCACTAACATGTCCTCTACTAATCTATAAGCTTGTTTTATTGACTTGTCTGCCATCTCTAATGAGATTCTTGCAGCTTGTACCTCAAAGATCCCCAGTTTCTCCATTACAGAGAGTGGTATAAGATTTATACTTGACCCCAGGTCAAACAGAGCCTTCTCAAAGGTCATGGTGCCTATGGTACAGGGTATTAAGAATTTACCAGGATCTTGTTTCTTTTGAGGTAGCGTTTGCTGAACCCATGTATTTAGTTCACTAATAAGCAAGGGAGGTTCATCTTCCCAAGTCTCATTACCAAACGACTTGGCATTCAGCTTCATGATGGCTCCTAGATATTGAGCAACTTGCTCTTCAGTTACATCTTCATCCTCTTTAGAGGAAGAATAGTTTTCAGAGCTCATGAATGGCAGAAGGAAGTTTAATGGAATCTCTATGGTCTCTATATGAGCCTCAGACTCCTCTAGGTCCTCAATAGGGAACTCCTATCTGTCTGGAGTACGTCCCATGAGGTCTTCCTCATGGGGATTCATGTCCTCCCCTTCCTCTTTGGCTTCGGCCATTTTGATTATATCAATGGCCTTGCACTCTATTTTTGGATTCTCTTCTGTATTGCTTGGGATAGTACTAGGAGGAGTTTCAGTGATTTTCTTACTCAGCTAACCCACTTGTGCCTCCAAATTTCTAATGGAGGACCTTGTTTCATTCATGAAACTTAGAGTGGCCTTAGATAGATCAGAGACTATGTTTGCTAAGCTAGAGGGACTCTGCTAAGAATTCTCTGTCTGTTGCTGAGAAGATGATGGAAAAGGCTTGCTATTGCTAAACCTGTTTCTTCCACCATTATTAAAGCCTTGTTGGGGCTTTTGTTGATCCTTCCATGAGAAATTTGGATGATTTCTCCATGAGGGATTATAGGTGTTTCCATAGGCTTCACCCATGTAATTCACCTCTGCCATTGCAGGGTTCTCAGGATCATAAGCCTCTTCTTCAGAAGATGCCTCTTTAGTACTGTTGGATGCATTTTACAATCCATTCAAACTCTGAGAAATCATGTTGACTTGCTGAGTCAACATTTTGTTCTGAGCCAATATGGCATTCAGAGCATCAATTTCAAGAACTCCCTTCCTCTGAGGCGTTTCATTACTCACAGGATTCCTCTCAGAGGTGTACATGAATTGGTTATTTGCAACCATATCAATGAGTTCTTGAGCTTCTGCAGGCGTTTTCTTTAGGTGAATGAATCCACCTGCAGAATGGTCCAGTGACATCTTAGAGAATTCAGATAGACCATCATAGAATATATCCAAGATGGTCCACTCTGAAAGCATGTCAGAAGGACACTTTTTTGGTCAACTGCTTGTATCTTTCCCAAGCTTTATAGAGGGATTCACCATCTTTTTGCTTGAAAGTCTGAACATCCACTCTAAGCTTGCTCAGCTTTTGAAGAGGAAAGAACTTGGCCAAGAAGGCCGTGACCAGCTTATCCCAAGAATCCAGGCTATCTTTAGGTTGTGAGTCCAACCATGTTCTAGCTCTGTCTCTTACAGCAAAAGAGAAAAGCATGAGCCTGTAGACGTCAGGATCTACTCCATTAGTCTTAACAGTATCATAGATCTGCAAGAACTCAGTTAAAAACTGGTAGAGATCTTCTGATAGAAGTCCATGAAACTTGCAGTTCTGTTGCATTAGAGCAACTAGTTGAGGTTTCAGCTCAAAATTGTTTGCTCTAATGGCAGGGATTGGAATGCTTCTTCCATAAAAATTGGAAGTAGGTGTAGTAAATCACCAAGCATCCTCCTTGCGCCTCCACCATTGTTATTGGGTTCGGCCATGTCTCTTTCTTTTTCGAGATTCTCTGTAAAGTTTTCTCTGGATTGTTGTGCTTTAGCTTCTCTTAGCTTTTTCTTCAGAGTCCTTTCAGGTTCAGGATCTGCTTCAACAAGAATGTCCTCGTCCTTGCTCCTGCTCATATGAAAAAGAAGAGAATAGAAAAGAAGAGGAATCCTCTATGTCATAATATAGAGATTCCTTTATGTGAGTAAAAGAAGAAAAGAATAGAAGAAGGAGAAGAAAAATTCGAACGCAAAGGAGAAGAGAGGGTTCGAATTTTTAGATGAAGAGAAGTGTTAGTAAATAAATAAAATAAGTAGAAAGAGATGAGAGGGAGAGAATTTTTGAAAATTGTTTTTGAAAAATAGTTAGTGATTTTCAAAAATTAAAAGAAGAAATAAAATTAAAATTAAAATTTGAAACAATTAGTTAATTAAAAAGAATTTTGAAAAAGGGTAAGGTGATTTTCGAAAGATTAGAGAGAAAAGTAGTTAGGTGGTTTTGAAAAAGATAAGAATTTTAAAACACACAAAAAGTCAATTAGTTAGTTGAAAAAGATTTGAAAAATCAATTTTGAAAAGATAAGAAGTTAGAAAAGATTTTGAAATTGATCTTGAAAAAGATATGATTGAAAATATATGATTGAAATTTATTTTAAAAAAGATTTGAAAAGGAAATTAAAAAGATTTGATTTTTAAAATTAAAATTGATTACTTTTGACTAATAAGAAACTAAAAGATATGATTCTAGAATTTAAAGATTGAACCTTTCTTAACAAGAAAGTAACAAACTTCAAAATTTTGAATCAATCACATTAATTGTTAGTAAAGTTTTCGAAAATTATGAAATAAAATTAAGAAAAAGATTTTTAAAATCAATTTTTTTTAAAAAAAATTTTTGAAAATAAATAAATAAAAAATAAAAAGATTTGATTTTTGAAAGATTTTGAAAAGATAAGATTTTTAAAATTAAAATCTTGACTTGTCTAATAAGAAACAACTTATTAAAAATTTTTGACTAAGTCAACCCAAAGATTTGGAAATTTATGAGAGAAGTAAGGGAAAGATATTTTTTTATTTTTGAATTTTTTATGATGAGAGAGAAAAACACAAAAATAACTCACAACATGAAAACTTTGGATTAAAACAAATAATGCATGCAAGAACACTATGAATGTCAAGATGAACACCAAGAACACTTTAAAGATCATGATGAACATCAAGAACTTATTTTTGAAAAATTTTCAAGAAAAGAAAAACATGCAAGACACCAAACTTAGAAATTTTACATGTTTAGACACTATGAATTCAAAAATGCATATGAAAAACAACAAAAGACACAAAACAATAAAATATGAAGATTAAACAAGAAGACTTATCAAGAACAACTTGAAGATCATGAAGAACACCATGCATGAATTTTTCAAAAAAATGCATAAATTTTAAAAACATGCAATTGATACCAAACTTAAAAATTGACACTAGACTCAAACAAGAAACACAAAAATATTTTTTTGATTTTACGATTTTATTAAATTTTTTTGGATTTTCGAAAATTAATTGTGGAAAAACGAAAAAGAAGAAAAATTTTGAAAGATTTTTGAAAACTTTTTGAAAAAAAAATTAGAAGAAAATTACCTAATCTGAGCAACAAGATGAACCGTCAGTTGTCCAAACTCAAACAATCCTCGGCAACAGCGCCAAAAATTTGATAGGCAAAATTGTGATTCATACTTTTCATAACTCGAACAATTCCTAGCAATGGCTGCAAAAACATGGTGCACAATACTATGGTTCACTCACATTCTTCACAACTTCGCATAACTAACCAGCAAGTGCACTGGGTTGTCCAAGTAATAAACCTTACGTGAGTAAGGGTCGATCCCACGGAGATTGTTGGTATGAAGCAAGCTATGGTCATCTTGTAAATCTCAGTCAGGCAGATTATAATGGTTATAATGGTTTTCAAATATAAAGACAAATAAAGCATAAAATAGAGATAAAGATACTTATGTAATTCATTGATGGGAATTCTAGATAAGCGCATGAAGATATTGTGTTCCTTCTGAATCTCTGCTTTCCTACTGCTTTCATCCAATCATTCTTACTCCTTTTCATGGCAAGCTGTATGTAGGGTGTCACCGTTGTCATTGGCTACTTCCCATCCTCTCAGTGAAAATGGTCCAAATGCACTGTCACAACACGGCTAATCATCTGTTGGTTCTCGATCATGTCAGAATAGAATCCAGTGATTCTTTTTCGTCTGTCACTACGCCCAACACTCACGAGTTTGAAGCTCATCACAGTCATCCCATCTCAGATCCTACTCAGAATACCACAGACAAGGTTTAGACTTTCCGGATCTTAGGAATGGCCGCCAATAATTCTAGCTTATACCACGAAGACTCCGATCTTTCGGAATGGAGGCTAAGAGATACACGCTCGTTCTAAGGTAGAGCGAAAGTGGTTGTCAGTCACGCGTTCATATGTGAGAATGATGATGTGTGTCATGGATCATCACATTCATCATGTTGAAGTTTAGCGAATATCTTAGAATAAGAATAAGCATGAATTGAATAGAAGAACAATAGTACTTTGCATTAATACTCGAGGAACAGCAGTGCTCCACATCTTAATCTATGGTGTGTAGAAACTCCACCGTTGAAAATACATAAGTGATGGTAGTCCAGGCATGGCCGAATGTCCAGCCTCCAATGTCTAAGAACTAAACGTCCAAAGATTGATCAAAAGATTCCAGGGACCCTGAATACAATAGTAAAAAGTTCTATTTATACTAGACTAGTTACTAGGGTTTATAGAAATAAGTTTAAGTGCAGAAATCCACTTTCGGGGCCCACTTTGGAGTGTGCTTGGGCTGAGCTTGAGCTTTACACGTGCAGAGGCTTCTCTTGGGGTTAAACGCCAAGTTGTAACATGTTTTTGGCGTTTAACTCTGGTTTGTGACGTGTTTCTGGCGTTTTACTCCAGAATGCAGCATGGAACTGTCATTGAACGCCAGTTTGCGTCATCTAAGCTCGAATAAAGTATAGACTATTATATATTACTGGAAATCCCTGGATGTCTACTTTCCAACGAAAATGAGAACGTGCCATTTGGAGTTCTGTAGCTCCAGAAAATCCATCTAGAGTGCAGGGAGGTCAGAATCCAACAGCATCAGCAGTCCTTTGTCAGCCTCCTATCAGATTTTTGCTCAGGTCCCTCAATTTCAGCCAGAAAATACATGAAATCACAGAAAAACACACAAACTCATAGTAAAGTCCAGAAATGTGAATTTTGCATAAAAACTAATAAAAACATCCCTAAAAGTAGCTAGATCCTACTAAAAACTACCTAAAAACAATGCCAAAAAGCGTATAAATTATCCGCTAATCATGCGTACGCACAGGAATGTGTGCGTACGCATACTAGGTGGAGGATGCGCTTGTGCGCGTGCACAACAGCGTGCGGACATTGCGAACAGAAAGGGCATTGTGACCTGTGCGAACGCACAAGGTCTTGTGCGCGCGCACAGAAGGGAGATGAGGAGGGTGTTCCCACACACAAAGGGTGCGTGTGCTGCGAGTAGAGGGGGTGTTGAAGGTTGTGCATGCACACAAAGCTATGCGCATGCACAGATAGGTTTTTTTCTTTTTTTTATTAACATGAAGCGTCATAATTGCCAGCTATTATGCCGTCTGTGCGTACGCACACAGGTCCGTGCACACGTACAAGAGGCAAAAAGGAGAGTGTGCGGCCACACAAGGTGTGCGAATGCTCCCACCAGAAGGGGTGCAAGCTAGTGTGTGCACGCACAGGTGGGTGTGCGCGCACAAAACGTAAAAATGGGGGTTGTGTGCGTACGAACAGGTGTGTGCGCACGCACATGCTCTATTTTTCTAATAAAATTTTAGTGCTCTAAGGCACCAAAAATGACATCCAAAATAGCATTTTCAACCCCAAAATATATTATTCATCAAAAACACATAATCTAAACTAAAATCTAATCAAATTAAGCTTGAAATTAAACAAAACCTAAGCTATGTACAAGAAATAAAATGCAATAAATTGAAACTATGTACAAAGATAGGGATAGAAAGGTGTTACCATGGTGGGGTATCTCCCACCTAGTACTTTTATTTAGAGTCCTTAAGTAGGACTTTATTGAGAAGCTCTAATGGAGACTTGTACTTGTATTCATCATGGAGCTTCTAACAATGCTAGAATCTCCACAATTCCTAATTGATTGCACCAAGCCTAGATGGAGTGTCCAACAAGCCATGAGCTCCCAACAAGAAAAACATAAAGCAAACAAGAAAAGCATATTCACAAAATCAACATATTCACAATAGCAACCAAAAAGCAAACTATTCACATATTAACATATTTACAAAAGCAAAAAATAAGCAAGCAACATATATACAATCAACCAAAAAGCAAACTATTTACAATATTCACAATATGTACAATAGCCAAAAACATACACCATTGCAACTCCCCGGCAACGACGCCAAATTTGATAATGAGGAATTTATCGTCATCGTTGAAAGTTTAAAAGTATAGTCTAGACCAACAATTAATTCCCACATCAAATGTTTTAAATTCAAATTATAATAACCGAGATCGAGAGTAATTCAACCTCGGGTCGTTCTCCGTAGGAGTTGCAATAAAATGTACATTTATTGGCTATGGAAGAGAGAGAGCATGGGGATTGTGAATGTAAGCAAGAAATGTAAATAGCAAGGAATTAAATAAACATGTAAAAAATGTAAATGGCAACTCTTGGCAAGGATTGGGGAGTTTAGGATTCCTATCCTAGTTATGGACTACAAACATGACAATTGTGTGGAATCAATCTAAATTAGTCAATCCTCCTTGAGAATTAGTCAAAAGGGTGTAATTGATCTCAATCCATAAGTCATAGTCAACTCACTAATTACTTAGTGAAAGACTAGCGTCAATAGAAACCAAACCAATTAACTATTCTCACACAATGCGGAATGGACATCCACAACTCAATTCCACCCAAACACCCAATTTCTCAACCAAGAGTGTGAAAACTAAACATGCAAGAATTTAACATCAAAGCAAATAAATGCAATGAAAGGAAACTTCAAATGCAAGAAACATCTTGGCAAGTAATTGAGAGCAAAGGTTACCTATCCTAGTTATTGACCACAAACAAATGATGATTATGAAGAGTTAATCATACTTAGTCAACCCTAACATCGAGGATAGGTCAAATAGGTATAGTTGATTTCAATCCCTAAGTCCTATGTCAACACTAAGGGGTCACACAGAGTCAAGGGAGACCAAATCAACTAACTACTCTAATGTATCAAACAAGAATGGACATCAATGACTCAAGGATCACCAAAGTCAATAATTTCAAGCCAAGAGTAGAGAAAAAACTAAGTAAAAACTAAGCCAAGTATTTTATCAAACACTTGGTGTACATGAGAATAAAATAATATTAAATTGCAACAAAATAAATTCCAAAGCTACCAAAGCAAGAAAATAACAATAACAACTAAAGAAAGCAATAAATGACATGAAATCATAAATTTGCATTAATTGAAATTAAAATAACAAAAGTGTGCATAAACATAAAAATGACAAAATAAAGGAAATAACAAGAGAAATGAAGAAGAACAAGATGAAGGAACATGAAAACATAATGGAAATTACACTAAAACAAGAATTAAAGACAGAAATTAAAGAGAAATTAAACTAATAAACCCTAATTCTAGAGAGGGGGAGCTTTTCTCTCTAGAAACTAACAAACGTGATAAAAGTTAAACCTAATTGCCCCCCTTCATCCCTCTTCAATTTGGGGCCTAGAAATCGTTGCCAGCGAGTTGCAATTAATGAAGTCACGTGGAGGGACCTGTGCGGACGCATAGACGTGTGCGTCCGCATAAGTAAACTTATGTCCACTATAGTAAATTGCATATCATTTTGAAGCCCCGGACGTTAACTTTCCAATGCCGCTAGAACCGCCTCATTTGGACCTTTGTAGCTCAAGTTATGACCAATTTTGTACAGAGAGGTCAGGGTTGACAACTTTACAAATCCGTCATTTCTTGAATTCTTCCCTTTTGCATGCTCTTTTCCTCACTTCTTCAACCCATACTTGCATGGGAAACCTAAAAATCACTTAACAAATACATCAAGGCACCAAATGGGATTAAAGTGAATAAAATTGACTAAATTAAGCACAAAAAAGCATGTTTTCACTTTCAAGCACAATTTAGGAAGAAATCTCAAAAGCATGCTATTTAGGTGAATAAATCTGGGTTTATGTGATGGAATCCACTCAAATCAAACCAAAATATATCGGAAAATATGGACTCATCAGTCGTACTGACTCTTGATCTTTAAATGATGCTATTTCGAGGAGGACACCTAAAGGCGAGCCGTAATGGCCTCATCTTCGGCAGGCTACTCCATTTTTTTTCCGTTTTTTTAAACGCCGTGCTGATCCTCAATCTTTAAATAACGCTATCCCGAGGAGGACACCTAAAGGCGAGCCGTAATGGCCTCATCTTCAGCAAGCCCCTCCGATTTTTTTCTCCATTTTTTTAAATCGTGCTAACTCTCGTTCTTTAAATGACGCAATCCCGAGGAGGACACCTAAAGGCGAGCCATATTGTCCTCATCTTCGGCAGCCTCCTCCGGCTTTTTTTTTCGTTTTTTTACGTCATGCTGACCCTCGTTATTTAAATGATGCTATCCCGAGGAGGACACCTAAAGGCAAGATGTATTGGCCTCATCTACAGCAGGCTACTCCAGTTATTTTTTTCCATTTTTTTTACGTCGTGCTGAACCTCGATCTTTAAATGACGCTATCTTGAGGAGGACAGCTAAAGGCGAGCCGTAATGGCCTCATCTTCAGCAGGATCCTCCAGTTTTTTTCCTTTTTTTACGTCGTGCTGACCCGCGTTCTTTAAATGACGCTATCATGAGGA
Source organism: Arachis hypogaea (assembly GCF_003086295.3). Taxonomy (NCBI): domain Eukaryota; kingdom Viridiplantae; phylum Streptophyta; class Magnoliopsida; order Fabales; family Fabaceae; genus Arachis; species Arachis hypogaea. Next base: position 29,661,345 of record NC_092042.1, on the reverse strand, counting down.
GGACACCTAAAGGCGAGCCATAATGGCCTCATCTTTGGCAGGTTCCTCCAGTTTTTTTCCGTTTTCTTTACGTCGTTCTGACCCTCGTTCTTTAAACGACGTTATCCCAAGGAGGACTCCTAAAGGCGAGCCGTAATGGCCTCATCTTTGGCAGGCTACTCCGATTTTTTTTTCGGTTTTTTTCCCGTTGTGCGGACCCCGTCCTTTAAATGACGCTATCCCGATGAGGACAGCTAAAGGCAAGCTGTAATGGCCACATCTTCGGCAAGCTCCTCTGGTTTTTTTTCGTTTTCTTTTTACGTAATGCTAACCCTCGTTATTTAAATAACGCTATCCCGAGGAGGACACTTAAAGGTGGGACGTAACGGCCTCATCTTCGGCAGGCTACTCCAGTTATTTTTTTTCCTTTTTGTTTTTACATGATGTGACCCTCGATCTTTAAATGACGCTATCCCAAGGAGAACACCAAAAGACGAGCCATAATGGCCTCATCTTCGGCAGGCTCCTCCGTTTTTTTTTGTTTTTTTTACGTCGTGCAGACCTTCGTTATTTAAATGATGCTATCCCGAGGAGGACAGCTAAAGGCGAGCCGTAATGGCCTCATCTTCAGTAGGCTACTGCGGTTTTTTTTTTCTGTTTTTTTTACGTCGTGCTGACCCTCGATCTTTAAATGATGCTATCCTGAGGAGGACACCAAAAGGGGAGCCGTAATGGCGTCATTTTCGCGGCAGGCTTCTCCAGTTTTTTTTCCATTTTTTTTGTCGTGTTGACCCTCGTTCTTTAAATGACGCTATCCCGAGGAAGATACCTAAAGGCGAGCCGTAATAGCCTCATCTTCAGCAGGCTCCTCCATTTTTTTTTGTTTTTTTTCACGTCGTGCTGACCCTCGTTATTTAAATGATGCTATCCCTGATGAGGACACATAAAGGCAAGCCGTAATGGCCTCATCTTCGGCAGGCTCCTCCGGTTTTTTTTCGTTTTTTTTACGTCGTGCTGACCCTCATTATTTAAATGACGCTATCTCGAGGAGGACACCTATAGGCGAGCCGTAATGGCCTTATCTTCGGCAGGCTACTACGGTTATTTTTTTCCTTTTCTTTTTACGTCGTGTTGACCCTCAATGTTTAAATGACGCTATCCCGAGGAGGACACCTAAAGGCGAGCCATAATGGCCTCATCTTTGGCAGGCTACTCTGGTTATTTTTTTCCTTTTTTTTTACGTCGTGCTGACCCTCGATCTTTAAATGACGCTATCCCGAGGAGAACACCTAAAGGCGAGCCATAAAGGCTTCATCTTCGGCAGGCTTCTCCGTTTTTTTTACGTCGTGCTGACCTTCGTTATTTAAATAATGCTATCTCGAGGAGGACACCTAAAGGCGACCCGTAATGGCCTAATCTTCAGCAGGTACTCCAGTTATTTTTTTTTCATTTTTTTTACGTTGTGCTTACCGTCGATCTTTAAATGACGCTATCCCGAGGAGGACACCAAAAGGGGAGCCGTAATGGCCTCATCTTTGGCATGCTCCTCTAGTTTTTTTTCCCTTTTTTTACGTCGTGCAGACCCTTGTTCTTTAAATGCCGCTATCCCGAGGATGACACCTAAAGGCGAGCCGTAATGGCCTCAACTTCGGCAGGCTCCTCGGTTTTTTTCCTTTTTTTTTCTTACTTCGTTATGACTCTTGTTATTTAAATGACGCTATCCCGAGGAAGACACCTAAAGGCGAGCCATAATGGCCTCATCTTCGGCAGGCTACTACGGTTATTTTTTTTCCTTTTCTTTTTACGTCATGCTGACCCTCGATCTTTAAATTACGCTATCACAAGGAGGACACTTAAAGGCGAGCCGTAATGGCCTCATCTTCGGCAGGCTCCTCCGTATTTTTTACAACGTGTTGAACCTCGTTTTTTAAGTGACGCTATTGCGAGGAGGACACCTAAGGGCTAGCCGTAACGGCCTCATCTTTGGCAGGCTACTCCGATTTTTTTCCCTTTTTTTACGTTGTATTGACACTCGTTCTTTAAATGACGCTATATCGAGGAGGACACCTAAAGGCAAGCCGTAATGGCCTCATCATCGGCAGGCTCCTCTGGATTTTTTTTACATTTTTTACGTCGTGCTGACCTTCGTTATTTAAATGATGTTATCCCGAGGAGGACACCTAAAGGCGAGCCGTAATGGCCTCATCTTCAGCTGGCTACTCCGGTTATTTTTTTTCCATTTTTTTACGTTGTGCTGACGGTCGATCTTTAAATGACGCTATCCCGAGGAGGACACCTAAAGGCGAGCCGTAATGGCCTCATCATCGGCAGGCTCCTCCAGTTTTTTCCCTTTTTTTACGTCGTGCTGACCCTCGTTCTTTAAATGATGCTATCCCGAGGGTGACACCTAAAGGCGAGCCGTAATGGCCTCATCTTCGGCAGGGTCCTCCGGTTTTTTTCTGTTTTTTTTACGTCATACTGACCTTCGTTCTTTAAATGATGCTATCCGGAGGAGGACACCTAAAGGCGAGCCGTAATGGCCTCATCTTTGGCAGGCTCCTCCATTTTTTTTCGATTTTTTTTACGTCGTGTTGACCATTGTTCTTTAAATGACGCTATCCCGATGAGGACTCCTAAAGGAGAGCCGTAATGGCCTCATCTTCGGCAGGCTCCTCCGTTTTTTTTCATTTTTTTACGTCATGCTGACCCTCGTTATTTAAATGATGCTATCCCGAGGAGGACACCTAAAGGCGAGTCATAATTGCCTCATCTTTGGCAGGCTACTACGGTTAATTTTTTTTCTTTTTGTGTTTACGTCGTGCTGACCCTTAATCTTTAAATGACGCTATCCTGAGGAGGACACCTAAAGGCGAGCCGTAGTGGCCTCATCTTCGGCGGGCTCCTCCATTTTTTTTATGACGTGTTGACCCTCATTCTTTAAATGACGCTATTGCGAGGAGGACAGCTAAAGGCGAGCCGGAATGGCCTCATCTTCGACATGCTACTCTGGTTTTTTTCCATTTTTTTACGTTGTGCTAACACTCGTTCTTTAAATGACGCAATCCCGAGGGGGACACCTAAAGGCGAACTATAATGGCCTCATCTTCGGCAGGCTCCTCCGATTTTTTTCAGTTTTTATTACGTCGTGCTGATCTTCGTTATTTAAATGATGCTATCCCAAGGAGGACACCTAAAGGCGAGCCGTAATAGCCTCATCTTCGGCAGGCTCCTCAAGTTTTTTCCCTTTTTTTATGTCCTGCTGACCCTCCTTCTTTGAATGACGTTATCCTGAGGGTGACACCTAAAGGCGAGCCATAATGGCCTCATCTACGACAAGTTCCTCCGTTTTTTTTTTCTATTTTTTTATGTTGTTCTGAACCTCGTTCTTTAAATGACGCTATCCCGAGGAGGACACCTAAAGGCGAGCCGTAATGGCCTCATCTTCGGTAAGCTCCTCCTTTTTTTTGGGTTTTTTTCACGTCGTGCTGAACCGCGTTCTTTAAATGACGTTATCCTGGTGAGGACTTCTAAAGGCGAGCCGTAATGGCCTAATCTTTGGTAGGCTCCTCCGTTTTTTTTTTCATTTTTTTACGTCGTGCTGACCTTCGTCATTTGAATGACGCTATCCCGAGGAGGACACCTAACGGCGAGCCGTAATGGCTTCATCTTCGGCAGGCTACTATGGTTATTTTTTTCCTTTTCTTTTTACGTCGTGCTGACCCTCGATCTTTAAATGACGCTATCCCGATGAGGATACCTAAAGGCGAGCCATAATGGCCTCATATTCGGCAGACTCCTCCGTTTTTTTACGACGTGTTGACCCTTGTTCTTTAAATGACGCTATCCCGAGGGGACACCTAAAGGCGAGCCGTAATGGCCTCATCTTCGGTAGGCTCCTCCATTTTTTTTATTTTTTTTTTCACGTCGTGCTGACCCTCGTTCTTTAAATGACTCTATCCCGATGAGGACTCCGAAAGGCGAGCTGTAATGGCCTCATCATCGGCAGGCTCCTCCATTTTTTTCGTTTTTTTTACTTCGTGCTGACCCTCGTCATTTTAATGACGCTATCTCTAGGAGGACACCTAAAGGCAAGCCGTAACGGCCTCATCTTTGGCAGGCTACTACGGTTATTTTTTTCATTTTCTTTTTACGTAGTGCTGACTCTCGATCTTTAAATGACGCTATCCCGATGAGGACACCTAAAGGCGACCCGTAATGGCTTAATCTTCAGCAGGCTACTCCGGCTATTTTTTTCCATTTTTTTACGTCGTGTTGACCATCGATCTTTAAATGACGCTATCCTGAGGAAGACACCAAAAGGCGAGTCGTAATGGCCTCATCTTCGGCAAGCTCCTCTAGTTTTTTTCCGTTTTTTTACGTCGTGTTGACCCTCTTTCTATAAATGCTGCTATCCCGAGGATGACACCTAAAGGCGAGCCGTAATGGCCTCATCTTCGGCAGGCTCCTCCGGTTTTTTTCCTTTTTTTCTTACGTCGTTCTGACTCTTGTTCTTTAAATGACGCTATCTCGAGGAAAACACCTAATAGCGAGCCATAATGGCCTCATCTTCGGCAGGCTCCTCCGATTTTTTTTGGTTTTTTTCACGTCGAGCTGACCCTCGTTCTTTAAATGACGCTATCCCGACAAGGACATCTAAAGGCTTGCCGTAATGGCCTCATCTTCGGCAGGCTTTTTCGGTTTATTTTTTCATTTTTTTACGTTGTGCTGACCCTCGTTATTTAAATGACGCTATCCCGAGGAGGACACTTAAACGCCAGCCGTAATGGCCTCATCTTCGGCAGGCTACTACGGTTATTTTTTTCCTTTTATTTTTACGTCGTACTGTAGAAGACCGGAATACTAGCAATTTTGCTGCACCATGATAATGAGTTGAGGATTTAGTTCAAAGCTGCTTGCTTTAATGGGAGGTATACAGATGCTACTCCCATATGCAGCTGTAGTGGGGTTAGCATATGACCCCAGAGTCCTTCTGAACTGTTCAATTCCACTTAGGTCCATGATGGAGAAAGGGAATATGATATGAATTCACAAGTAAAGTAAAATATATTTTTTTACCGAAAAAATAAAATAAAACAAAAGTAAAATAAAATAAATTTTCGAAAACTAAAAGAAAATAAGATAAAAGCAAATTGAAAACTAAATCAATTAGTTAATTAAAAAGATTTTGGAATCAGCAATTGAAAAGATTTTAGAAAATCAGACACATTTTCGAAAACTTAAAGGAAAACACAAAGAAGACACCACACTTAAAATGTGAAACTGAACTCAAATAAAAGACTCTAAACCAACAAAAATAAAACAGTCCTAATCTAAGCAACAAGATAAACCGTCAGTTGTCCAAACTCAAACAATCCCCGGCAACGGCGCCAAAAACTTGGTGCACGAAATTGCAATCACACTTTTGTAATTCAGCACAACTAACCAGCAAGTGCACTGGGTCGTCCAAGTAATACCTTACGTGAGTAAGGGTCGATCCCACAGAGATTGTTGGCTTGAAGCAAGCTATGGTTATCTTGTAACTCTTAGTCAGGATATCAATAATTATCAGGGTTGATTGTAAAAAGTAAAAGATCATGAAATAAGTATTGGTTTTGCAGTAATGGAGAACAGGTTGAGGTTTTGGAGATGCTCTATCTTCTGAATCTCTGCTTTCCTACTGTCTTCTTCTTCAAGCACGCAAGACTCCTTCCATGGCAAGCTGTATGTAGGGTTTCACCGTTGTCAATGGCTACCTCCCATCCTCTAAGTGAAAATGTTCAATGCGCTCTGTCACAGCACGGCTAATCATCTGTCGGTTCTCAATCAGGTTAGAATAGAATCCAGTGATTCTTTTGTGTCTGTCACTAACACCCAGCCTTCAGGAGTTTGAAGCTCGTCACAGTCATTCACTCCTTGAATCCTACTCAGAATACCACAGACAAGGTTTAGACCTTCCGGATTCTCTTGAATGCCGCCATCAGTTCTAGCTTATACCACGAAGATTTTGATTAAGGAATCCAAGAGATATTCACTCAATCTAAAGTAGAACGGAGGTGGTTGTCAGGCACACGTTCATAGGCGAGAATGATGATGAGTGTCACGGATCATCACATTCATCCAGTTGAGGAACAAGTGATATCTTAGAATAGAAGCAAGCGTGATTGAATGAAAAACAGTAGTAATTGCATTAATCCATCAAGACACAACAGAGCTCCTCACCCCCAACCATGGGGTTTAGAGACTCATGCCGTAGAAGATACAATAAGAAACGTGTAATGTGTCATGAGGTGCAGATACAATATCAAAAGGTCCTATTAATAGTGAACTAGTAACTTAGGGTATACAGAAATGAGTAAATGACGTAAAAATCCACTTAAAATGTGAAACTGAACTCAAATAAAAGACTCTAAACTAACAAAAATAAGACAGTCATAATCTAAGCAACAAGATAAACAGTCAGTTGTCCAAACTCGAACAATCCCCGGCAACGGCGCCAAAAACTTGGTGCACGAAATTGCAATCACACTTTTGCAATTCCGCACAACTAACCAGCAAGTGCACTGGGTCGTCCAAGTAATACCTTACGTGAGTAAGGGTCGATCCCACAGAGATTGTTGGCTTGAAGCAAGCTATGGTTATCTTGTAACTCTTAGTCAGGATATCAATAATTATCAGGGTTGATTGTAAAAAGTAAAAGAACATGAAATAAGTATTGGTTTTGCAGTAATAGAGAACAGGTTGAGGTTTTGGAGATGCTCTATCTTCGGAATCTCTGCTTTCCTACTGTCTTCTTCTTCAAGCACGCAAGACTCCTTCCATGGCAAGCTGTATGTAGGGTTTCACCATTGTCAATGGCTACCTCCCATCCTCTAAGTGAAAATGTTCAATGCGCTCTGTCAAAGCACGGCTAATCATCTGTCGGTTCTCAATCAGGTTGGAATAGAATCCAGTGATTCTTTTGCGTCTGTCACTAACACCCAGCCTTCTGGAGTTTGAAGCTCGTCACAGTCATTCAATCCTTGAATCCTACTCAGAATACCACAGACAAGGTTTAGACCTTCCGGATTCTCTTGAATGCCGCCATCAGTTCTAGCTTATACCACGAAGATTCTGATTAAGGAATCCAAGAGAAATTCACTCAATCTAAAGTAGAACAGAGGTGGTTGTAGGCACACGTTCATAGGCGAGAATGATGATGAGTGTCACGGATCATCACATTCATCCAGTTGAGGAACAAGTGATATCTTAGAATAGAAGCAAGCGTGATTAAATGAAAAACAGTAGTAATTGCATTAATCCATCAAGACACAGCAGAGCTCCTCACCCCCAACCATGGGGTTTAGAGACTCATGCCGTAGAAGATAAAATAAGAAACGTGTAATGTGTCATGAGGTGCAGATACAATATCAAAAGGTCCTATTAATAGTGAACTAGTAACCTAGGGTATACAAAAATGAGTAAATGACGTAAAAATCCACTTCCGGGGTCCACATATTGTGTGCTTGGGCTGAGCATTGAAGCTTTCATGTGTAGAGACTTTTTCTGGAGTTAAACGCCAGCTTTTATGCCAGTTTGGGCATTTAACTCCAATTTTTATGCCAGTTCCGGCATTAAACGCTGGGAATTCTGAAGCTGATTTGCAACGCCAGTTTGGGCCATCAAATCTCGGGAAAAGTATGGACTATTATAAATTTCCGGAAAGCCCAGGATGGCTACTTTCCAACGCCGTTGAGAGCGCGCCAATTGGGCTTCTGTAGCTCCAGAAAATCCACTTCGAGTGCAGGGAGGTCAGAATCCAACAACATCTGCAGTCCTTTTCAGCCTCTGAATCAGATTTTTGCTCAGGACCCTCAATTTCAGCCAGAAAATACCTGAAATCTCAGAAAAATACACAAACTCATAGTAAAGTCCAGAAAAGTGAATTTTGACTAAAAACTAATAAAAATATAATAAAAACTAACTAAAATATACTAAAAACATACTAAAAACAATGCCAAAAAGCGTATAAATTATCCGCTCATCACAACACCAAACTTAAATTGTTGCTTGTCCCCAAGCAACTGAAAATCAAGATAGAATAAAAAGAAGAGAATATACTATAGACTCCAAAATATCAAAAAAACTTAGCTCCAATTAGATGAGCGGGACTAGTAGCTTTTTACTTCTGAACAGTTTTGGCATCTCACTTTATCCTTTGAAGTCTAGAATGATTGGCATCCATAGGAACTCAGAACTCAGATTGTGTTATTGATTCTCCTAGTTAAGTATGATGATTCTTGAACATAGCTACTTTATGAGTCTTGGCTGTGGCCCAAAGCACTCTGTCTTCCAGTATTACCACCGGATACATACATGCCACAGACACATACTTAGGTGAACCTTTTCAGATTATGACTCAGCTTTGCTAAAGTCCCCAATTAGAGGTGTCCAGGGTTCTTAAGCACACTCTTTTTGCCTTGGATCACAACTTTATTATTATATATTTTTTTTCTCTTTTTTTTGTATTCACTGCTTTTTCTTGCTTTAAGAATCAATCTGATGATTTTTCAGATCCTCAATAACATTTCTCCTTTACCATCATTCTTTCAAGAGCCAACAAGTTTAACATTCTTTAATCAACAAATTCAAAAGACATATGCACTGTTCAAGCATTCATTCAGAAAACAAAAAGTATTGTCACCACATCAACCTAATTCAACTAGTTTCAGAGATGAATTTGAAATCCTGTACTTCTTGTTCTTTTGTGATTAAAGCATTTTTCATTTAAGAGAGGTGATGGATTCATAGGACATTCATAGCTTTAAGACATGAACCTTAAATTTTATTAATCATGAATTAAGAACAAGACTCAAAATTAGATATAAGATAAGATTAATAGTAATAGAAAACAAAAATTCAAATAGGCTCCTAATGATAGAGGTTATCATAGAGTTAGGACTCAACAACCTTGATTTTGAGAAGTGGATGCTCCCTCAACTTGAGGGGAGAACCTTTGGCGTTTCAACTCTTGAAGTTCACGCCCCTGCTCCTCTTGTTCCTTCAGCAATTTGCAGAGCATGCAGTTCTGATTCTGCTGTTCTTCCTTAAGTTGTTCCATAGTTTCTTGCAACTTGGTGATAGATGCTTCTAGGCTGGCCCAGTAGTCAATTTCAGGAAATTCAGGGAGGAACTCCTGCGCCCTCTTTTTGATAGAGTTGTCTTGCATTTGTCCTTCCATTGACTTCTTGGTGATTGGATGTTCAATTGGTAAGAATTCATCTACTTCCATCTTCACCCCAGCCTCTTTACAGAGCAAGGAGATCAAGCTTGGGTAAGCCAGTTTGGCTTCAGTGGAATTTTTGTTTGCAATTGTGTAGATCTCACAAGCAATCAGATGCTGAACCTCCACTTCTCTTCCAAGCATAATGCAATGAATCATCACTGCTCTCTTGATAGTGACCTCAGAACGGTTGCTAGTGGGCAAAATGGAACGCCCAATAAAGTCAAGCCAGCCTCTTACAATTGGTTTGGGGTCTCCCCTCTTGAGTTGGTTTGGGACACCTTTTGAATTGGTTATCCACTTAGTTCCAGGGAGGCAAATGTTCTCTAGAACTTGATCCAACCTCTTATCTGCTCTCACCATTCTCCCATTAAAAGATTCAGGATCATCTTGCAGTTGAGGCAATTTGAAGACCTCTCTTATTTTGTCCAGATGGAAGTAGATAACTTTCCCTCTGACCATGGTTCTGTAAGTATGGAAAGCAGTTCCAGTCATTCTCTGCTTATCTGTCAGCCACAGATTTGAGTAGAATTCCTGAACCATATTTCTTCCAACCTTTATCTCAGGATTGGTTAGAACTTCCCATCCTCTATTTTCGAATTTGCTCTTGGATCCCCGGATATTCATCTTCTTTAGATCGAATTTGACTTCCGGGATCACTGACCTCAGACCCATTATTTTGTGATAATGGTCTTCATGTTCTTTGGTTAAGAACTTCTCTTGATTCCAAAGACTCTTTGGATTATTCTCTTTCTTGCCTCTTAAATTGGTTTGTTTTCCCTTAGGAGCCATGATCTTGATGAATCTTGGCTTAGTGATCACGGAAAAGTATACCAAACTTAGAGGTTTGCTTGTCCTCAAGCAAAAGAAAGGAAAGAGGGGAGAGAGGAGGAGAGCAAATTCGAATGGTGGGGAGAAAGGGGTGGCCGAACGTGCATTTATAAGGGAGGGGGAGAGATTTCGAAAATTTTGAAGGAGATTTGAGAAGATAAGGAAAGAATTTGAGAAAAATTTGAGTTTTTGAAGAAGATTTGGGAAGGATTTGAAAGAGATTTGAAGAATAATTTTAATTTTTGAAAATTTGAAGGTGAATGATGAAAGTTTGAAATGTGTTTATGTAGAAAATTATGGATTAAATCAGGAAAGTTTAAAAAAAATTGATTAGAAAGCGAAATCTCCGTCCCCCACCTTTCTGGCGTTAAACGCCCAAAATGGTATCCATTCTGGAGTTTAACGCCCAAATGCTTGCCATTGTGGGCGTTTAACGCCAGAATCCCCTTCATCACTGGGCGTTTTGCTAAATGCCCAGGATGCTGGACACCTGGCGTTAAACGCCCAGAATGGTGCCCATTCTGGCATTTAACGCCCAAAATGGCACCTTTACTGGCGTTAAACGCCCAGAATGGTGTCCATTCTGGCGTTTAACGCCCAAAGTCCCCTTTACTGGCGTTTTTTCGCCAGCAAGCTCTCTTTCTCTGCTTTTTGCACTGAATCCTTCTATAACTCTGTGAATTCCTTCAATTTTGATATTTCCCCTTTGAGAATATATATCAAACTTTGATTAAACAAAACAGATAACCTGCTAATGACTGGGTTGCCTCCCAGCAAGCGCTTCTTTATTGTCTTTAGCTGGACCTTCACTGAGAATCATTCAAGCCTCAGTTTTGAGCATTCCTGCTCAAAATTGCTTTCAAGATAATGCTTGATCCTCTGTCCATTAACAATGAACTTTTTGTTAGAATCAGTATCCTGAAGCTCAACATATCCATATGGTGATACTCCCGTAATCACATACGGACCCCTCCACCGGGATTTAAGTTTTCCTGGGAACAGTCTGAGCCTAGAGTTGAAGAGTAGAACTTTTTGTCCTGGCTCAAAGACTCTGGATGACAACTTCTTGTCATGCCACTTCTTTGCCTTTTCCTTATAAATCTTTGCATTTTCAAAGGCATTGAGTCTAAATTCATCTAGCTCATTTAGCTGGAGCAATCTTTTTTCACCAGCTAACTTAGCATCCAAGTTTAGGAATCTGGTTGCCCAGTAGGCTTTATGTTCCAGTTCCACGGGCAGATGACAGGCCTTGCCATACACAAGTTGGTATGGAGAGGTTCCTATTGGAGTTTTGAATGCTGTTTTGTATGCCCACAGAGCATCATCCAAGCTATTTGCCCAATCCTTTCTACGGGCAATTACAGTCCGTTCTAGGATTCTTTTTAGCTCTCTGTTAGAGACTTCAGCTTGCCCATTTGTCTGTGGATGATACGGGGTTGCCACCTTGTGACTAATTCCATATCGGACCATAGCAAAGTAGAGCTGTTTATTGCAGAAATGAGTACCCCCCATCACTGATTAGGACTCTGGGAACACCAAATCTGCTGAAGATGTGTTTCTGAAGGAATTTCAGCACGGTCTTAGTATCATTAGTGGGTGTAGCAATTGCTTCTACCCACTTAGATACATATTCCACTGCCACCAGAATGTAAGTGTTTAAGTATGATGGTGGAAACGGACCCATGAAGTCAATCCCCCATACATCAAACAATTCAATCTCTAAGATCCCTTGTTGAGGCATGGCATATCCGTGAGGTAAGTTACCAGCTCTTTGGCAGCTGTCACAGTTACGCACAAACTCTCGGACATCTCTATAGAGAGTAGGCCAGTAGAAGCGAGATTGGAGGACCTTAGTGGCTGTTCGCTCACTTCCAAAATGTCCCCCATACTGTGATCCATGGCAGTGTCATAGGATCCTTTGTGCTTCCTCTCTGGGTGCACATCTGCAGATCATTCCGTCTGCACATCTCTTAAAGAGATATGGCTCATCCCATAGGTAGTACTTGGCATCTGAAATTAATTTCTTTCTTTGCACCCTGCTGTACTCCTGGGGTATGAACCTCACAGCTTTGTAATTTGCAATATCAGCAAACCATGGAGCTTCCTGAGTGGCAAAGAGTTGCTCATCTGGGAAAGTCTCAGAGATCTCAGTAGAAGGGAGGGACACCCCAGCTACTGGTTCTATTCGGGACAGATGATCAGCTACTTGATTCTCTGTCCCTTTTCTATCTCTTATTTCTATATCAAACTCTTGCAGAAGCAACACCCATCTTATGAGCCTGGATTTTGAATCCTGCTTTGTGAGTAAGTACTTAAGAGCAGCATGGTCAGTGTACCCAATCACCTTTGATCCCACTAGATAGGATCTAAACTTGTCAATGGCATAGACCACTGTAAGTAACTCTTTTTCTGTGGTTGTGTAATTCTTCTGTGCATCATTTAGAACACGACTGGCATAATAAATGACGTGCAGAAGTTTGTTATGCCTCTATCCCAACACTGCACCAAGTGCATGGTCACTGGCGTCACACATTAGTTTGAATGGCAATGCCAGTCTGGTGCAGAGATGACTGGTGCTGTGACCAGCTTGGCCTTCAGGGTCTCAAATGCCTACAGACACTGTGTGTCAAACACAAACGGTGTGTCGGCAGCTAGCAGGTTGCTCAGAGGTTTAGCAATTTTCGAAAAATCCTTTATAAACCTTCTGTAGAATCCTGCATGTCCCAGAAAGCTTCTGATTGCCTTAACATTGGCAGGTGGTGGTAATTTTTCAATTACCTCTACCTTTGCCTTATCCACCTCTATTCCCTTGCTTGAAATTTTGTGCCCAAGGACAATTCCTTCAGTCACCATAAAGTGACATTTCTCCAAGTTTAAAACCAGGTTAGTCTCTTGGCACCTTTTCAGGACAAGTGCTAGGTGGTTAAGACAGGAGCTGAATGAGTCTCCATATACTGAGAAGTCATCCATGAAGACTTCCAGGAATTTCTCCACCATATCAGAGAAGATGGATAGCATGCATCTCTGAAAGGTTGCAGGAGCATTACATAGACCAAAAGGCATCCTCCTGTAGGCAAACATGCCAGAAGGGCAGGTGAATGCTGTTTTCTCTTGGTCTTGAGGATCTACTGCAATTTGGTTGTAACCTGAATAGCCATCCAAAAAGCAGTAATAATCATGACCAGCTAGTCTTTCTAGCATTTGGTCTATGAATGGTAAAGAAAAATGATCCTTTCTGGTGGCTGTATTGAGCCTTTTATAGTCAATACACATACGCCACCCTGTAACTGTTCTTGTAGGAACCAGTTCATTTTTTTCATTATGAACCACTGTCATGCCTCCCTTCTTGGGGACAACTTGGACAGGGCTCACCCAGGGGCTATCAGAAATAGGATAAATAATTCCAGCCTCTAGTAATTTAGTGACCTCTTTCTGCACCACCTCCTTCATGGCTGGATTTAGCCGCCTTTGTGGTTGAACCACTGGTTTGGCATTATCCTCCAATAGGATCTTGTGCATGCATCTTGCTGGGCTAATGCCCTTAAGATCACTTATGGACCACCCAAGAGCTGTCTTGTGTGTCCTTAGCACTTGAATCAGTTCTTCCTCTTCCTGTGGATTTAAAGCAGAGCTTATGATCACTGGAAAAGTGTCACCCTCTCCCAGAAATGCATACTTCAGGGATGGTGGTAGTGGTTTGAGCTCAGGTTTGGGAGGCTTATCCTCCTCCTGAGGAATTTTCAAAAATTCTTTTGTTTCCTCTGGTTCTTCCTGATCAGGCTAAACATCCTTAAAGATGTCCTCTAGCTCTGATTCTAGACTTCCAGTCATATTGATCTCTTCCACCAAAGAGTCAATAATGTCAGCGCCCATGCAGTCATTTGGTGTGTCTGGGTGCTGCATAGCTTTTACAGCATTCAACTTGAACTCATCCTCATTGACTCTCAGGGTTACTTCCCCTTTTTGTACATCAATGAGAGTTCGTCCAGTTGCTAGGAAAGGTCTTCCTAGAATGAGAGTTGCACTCTTGTGCTCCTCCATTTCCAGCACTACAAAGTCAGTTGGAAAGGCGAATGGCCCAACTTTGACAATCATGTCCTCAATTATGCCTGATGGATATTTAATGGAGCCATCAGCAAGTTGGAGGCATATCCGGGTTGGTTTGACTTCTTCAGTCAACCCAATCTTTCTGATAGTTGATGCAGGTATTAGATTGATACTTGTTCCAAGGTCACACAGGGCTGTCTTGGTGCAAGCACCTTCTAATGTGCATGGTATCATAAAGCTTCTTAGATCTTGAAGCTTTTCTGGTAAGCTTTTCAGAATGACTGCACTGCATTCTTCAGTAAGAAACACTTTTTCAGTTTCTCTCCAATCCTTCTTATGACTTAAGATCTCTTTCATGAACTTAGCATAACAAGGTATTTGGACAGTGGTTTGGTTATCCTCTGTCAATTGTTCCTTTATTGGCTTCTTGCTACTTTGAGCAGTGTTATTCAATGTCTTCCCACTCCTTAGTTGAACTGCTTGGCATTCTTCTGTTATCTGTTTAGATAACTGTTGTTTTGCCTGATTCAACTGTGATTCTATGTTCTTGTTAGCAATTTTAGTTTCTTGGAGCATCTCTTTAAATTCTGCTAACTGTTTTGTCATCAGGTGTAATTGCTGATTAAGCTCAACCATCTGTTCTAGATGATTAGGATCAGTGGCTACTGCCATAACTTCTTCTTTTGTAGAGAACTCGTTGCTAGAGTACAAATATTGATTTCTAGCAACAGTATCTATAAGCTCTTGAGCCTCTTCAATCGTCTTCCTCATATGTATAGATCCACCAGATGAGTGGTCTAGAGACATCTGAGCTTTTTCTGTAAGCCCATAGTAGAAGATGTCTAACTGTACCCACTCTGAAAACATTTCAGAGGGGCATTTTCTTAGCATGCCTCTATACCTCTCCCAGGCATTATAAAGGGATTCATTATCCTCTTGTTTAAAGCCTTGGATGTCCAGCCTTAGCTGTGTCATCCTTTTTGGAGGGTAAAATTGATTCAGGAATTTGTCTGATAACTGTTTCCATGTCTTTATGCTTGCTGTAGGTTGGTTATTCAACCACCTCTTAGCTTGATCTTTTACAACAAATGGAAACAGTAATAGTCTGTAGACATCCTGATCCACCTCTTTATCACGTACTGTGTCAGCAATTTTTAAGAATTGTGCCAGAAACTCAGTAGGTTCTTCCTGTGGAAGACTGAAATATTGGCAATTTTGCTGCACCATGATAATGAATTGAGGATTTAGCTCAAAGCTGCTTGCTTTAATGGGAGGTATACAGATGCTACTCCCATATGCAGCTGTAGTGGGGTTAGCATATGACCCCAGAGTCCTTCTGGACTGTTCAATTCCACTTAGGTCCATGATGGGGAAAGGGAATATGATATGAATTCACAAGTAAAGTAAAATATATTTTTTTGACCGAAAAAATAAAATAAAACAAAAGGAAAATAAAATAAATTTCCGAAAACTAAAAGAAAATAAGATCAAAGAAAATTGAAAACTAAATCAATTAGTTAATTTAAAAGATTTTGGAATCAGCAATTGAAAAGATATGATTGAAAATTATTTTGAAAAAGATTTGATTTTTTTTTGAAATGAGGAAAGAGAAAAACAACAAAATGACACCAAACTTAAAATTTTTAGAAAATCAGACACAAATTTTTCGAAAACTTAAAGGAAAACACAAAGAAGACACCACACTTAAAATGTGAAACTGAACTCAAATAAAAGACTCTAAACCAACAAAAATAAAACAGTCCTAATCTAAGCAACAAGATAAACCGTCAGTTGTCCAAACTCGAACAATCCCCGGCAACAGCGCCAAAAACTTGGTGCACAAAATTGCAATCACACTTTTGCAATTCCGCACAACTAACCAGCAAGTGCACTGGGTCGTCCAAATAATACCTTACGTGAGTAAGGGTCGATCCCACGGAGATTGTTGGCTTGAAGCAGGCTATGGTTATCTTGTAACTCTTAGTCAGGATATCAATAATTATCAGGGTTGATTGTAAAAAGTAAAAGAACATGAAATAAGTACTTGTTTTGCAGTAATAGAGAACAGGTTGAGGTTTTGGAGATGCTCTATCTTCTAAATCTCTGCTTTCCTACTGTCTTCTTCTTCAAGCACGCAAGACTCCTTCCATGGCAAGCTGTATGTAGGGTTTCACCGTTGTCAATAGCTACCTCCCATCCTCTCAGTGAAAATGTTCAACGCGCTCTGTCACCGCACGGCTAATCATCTGTCGGTTCTCAATCAGGTTGGAATAGAATCCGGTGATTCTTTTGCGTCTGTCACTAACGCCCAACCTTCAGGAGTTTGAAGCTCGTCACAGTCATTCAATCCTTGAATCCTACTCAGAATACCACAGACAAGGTTTAGACCTTCTGGATTCTCTTGAATGCCGCCATCAGTTCTAGCTTATACCATGAAGATTCTGATTAAGGAATCCAAGAGATATTCACTCAATCTAAAGTAGAACAGAGGTGGTTGTCAGGCACACGTTCATAGGTGAGAATGATGATGAGTGTCACGGATCATCACATTCATCCAGTTGAAGAACAAGTGATATCTTAGAATAGAAGCAAGCGTGATTGAATGAAAAACAGTAGTAATCGCATTAATCCATCAAGACACAGCAGAGCTTCTCACCCCCAACCATGGGGTTTAGAGACTCATGCCGTAGAAGATACAATAAGAAATGTGTAATGTGTCATGAGGTGCAAATACAATATCAAAAGGTCCTATTAATAGTGAACTAGTAACCTAGGGTATACAGAAATGAGTAAATGACGTAAAAATCCACTTCCGGGGTCCACTTATTGTGTGCTTGGGCTGAGCATTGAAGCTTTCATGTGTAGAGACTTTTTCTGGAGTTAAACGCCAGCTTTTATGCCAGTTTGGGCATTTAACTCCAATTTTTATGCCAGTTCCGGCGTTAAACGCTGGGAATTCTGAAGCTGATTTGCAACGCCAGTTTGGGCCATCAAATCTCAGGCAAAGTATGGACTATTATACATTGATGGAAAGCCCAGGATGTCTACTTTTCAACTCCGTTGAGAGCGCGCCAATTGGGCTTCTGTAGCTCCAGAAAATCCACTTCGAGTGCAGGGAGGTCAGAATCTAACACAAACTGATAGTAAAGTCCAAAAAAGTGAATTTTGACTAAAAACTAATAAAAATATAATAAAAACTAACTAAAATATACTAAAAACATACTAAAAACAATGCCAAAAAGCGTATAAATTATCTGCGCATCAGCAGGCTCCTCCATTTTTTTTACGACGTGTTGACTGGTGCACGAAATTACAATCACACTTTTGCAATCCGCACAACTAACCAGCAAGTGCACTGTGTCGTCCAAGTAATACCTTACGTGAGTAAGGGTCGATCCCACGGAGATTGTTGGCTTGAAGCAAGCTATGGTTATTTTATTATTCTTAGCCAGGAGATCAATTATAATTATCAGTTTGAATTACTAAAAAATAAAAGAGCGTGAAATAATTACTTGTTGTGCAATAATGGAGAATATGTTGGAGTTTTGGAGATGCTTTGTCTTCTGAATTCCTGTAACATAATATTTCCTCTCATGCAAAAGTGCAAAGTTCCTTCCATGGCAAGCTCTATGTAGGGTGTTGATGAGCGGATAATTTATATGCTTTTTGGCATTGTTTTTAGGTAGTTTTTAGTAAGTTCAAGCTACTTTTAGGGATGTTTTCATTAGTTTTTATGTTAAATTCACATTTCTGGACTTTACTATGAGTTTGTGTGTTTTTCTGTGATTTCAGGTAATTTCTGGCTGAAATTGAGGGATTTGAGCAAAACTCTGAAAAAGGCTGACAAAAGGACTGCTGATGCTGTTGGAATCTGACCTCCCTGCACTCGAAATAGATTTTCTGGAGCTACAAAACTCTAATTGGCGCGCTCTCAATGGCGTTGGAAAGTAGACATCCAGAGCTTTCCGGCAATATATAATAGTCCATACTTTATTCGGAAATTGACGACGTAACTTGGCGTTGAACGCCAAGTACATGCTGCTGTCTGGAGTTAAACGCCAGAAAAATGTCATGATTCGGAGTTGAACGCCCAAAACACGTTATAACTTGGAGTTCAACTCCAAGAAAAGCCTCAGCTCGTGGATAGATCAAGCTCAGCCCAAACATACACCAAGTGGGCCCCGGAAGTAAATTTATGCATCAAATACTTACTCATGTAAACCCTAGTAGCTAGTCTAGTATAAATAGGATAAGTTACTATTGTATTAGACATCTTTGGTCTCAGTTTTGTTTTATTCTTCATCTTAGGAGGCTATTGATCACATTCAGGGTGCTGGCCATTCGGCCATGCCTGAACCTTATACTTATGTATTTTCAACAGTGGAGTTTCTGCACACCATAGATTAAGGGTGTGGAGCTCTACTGTACCTCAAGTTTCAATACAATTATTATTACTTTCTATTCAATTCTCGTCTATTCTTATTCCAAGATATATGTTATACTTAACTTTGATGAATGTGATGATCTGTGACACTCATCATCATTCTCACCCATGAATGCGCGTGATTGACAACCACTTCCGTTCTACCTTAGGCCGGGCGCATATCTCTTAGATTCCCCAACAGAATCTTTGTGGTATAAGCTAGATAGATGGCGGCATTCATGAGGATCCGGAAAGTCTAAACCTTGTCTATGGTATTCCGAGTAGGATTCTGGGATTGAATGATTGTGACGAGCTTCAAACTCCTGAAGGCTGGGCGTGATGACAAGCGCAAAAGAATCAAGGGATTCTATTCCAACCTGATTGAGAACCGACAGATGATTAGCCGTGCTGTGACAGAGCATAGGAACGTTTTCACTGAGAGGATGTGATGTAGCCATTGACAACGGTGATGCCCTACATACAGCTTGCCATGGAAAGGAGTAGGAAGGATTGGATGAATATAATAAGAAAATAGAGATACGAGAGGAGCACACCATCTTCACACACTTATCTGAAATTCCCACCATTGCTTTACATAAGTATTTCTATCCCTTTTATTTTCTATTTATTATTAATTTTCGAACTCATCATAAACCAATTTAATCTGCCTAACTGAGATTTACAAGGTGACCATAGCTTGCTTCATACCAACAATCTCTGTGGGATCGACCCTTACTCACGTAAGGTATTACTTGGATGACCCAGTACACTTGCTGGTTAAGTTGAACGGAGTTGTGTCCACACATAGTTGAAAAAGCAATGAATTTTACAAAATACAATAACAAAGGAATCACAATTTCGTCCACCAGGTGTCACCGTTGTCAATGACTATCCCATCCTCTCAGTGAAAATGGTCCAAATGCTCTGTCATAGCACGGCTAATCAGCTGTTGGTTCTTGATCATGTCGGAATAGAATCCATTGATTCTTTTGTGTTTGTCATCATGCCCAGCACTCGCGAGTTTGAAGCTCGTCAAAGTCATCTAATCCCAGAATCCTACTCAGAATACCATAGACAAGGTTTAGACTTTCCGGATTCTCATGAATGCCGCCATCAATTCTAGCTTATACCACGAAGATTCTGATTAAGGAATCTAAGAGATACTCATTCAATCTGATGTAGAATGGAGGTGGTTGTCAGACACACGTTCATGGATTGAGGAAGGTGATGAGTGTCATGGATCACCACCTTCTCCATAGTTAAGCGCGAATGAACATCTTAGATAGGAACACGCATGTTTGAATGGAAAAATAGAAATAATTGCATTAATTCATCGAGACGCTGTAGAGCTCCTCACCCCCAACAATAGAGTTTAGAGACTCATGCCGTCAAAGAGTATAAAATTCAGATCTAAAAATGTCATGAGATGCAAAATAAGTCTCTAAAAGTTGTTTAAATACTAAACTAATAACCTAGGTTTACAGAAAATGAGTAAACTAAGATAATTGGTGCAGAAATCCACTTCTGGGGCCCACTTGGTGTGTGCTGGGGCTGAGACTTAAGCTTCTCACGTGCTTGGTCTGTTTCTGGAGTTGAACTCCAACTTGCAACCTGTTTCTGGCGCTGAACGCCAGACTGCAACATGGAACTGTCGTTGAACGCCATTTTGCGTCGTCTATCTTCGCGCAAAGTATGGACTATTATATATTGCTGGAAAGCCTAGATGTTTACTTTCCAGCCCAATTGAGAGCGCACCAATTGAACTCCTGCAGCTCCAAAAAATCCATTCCGAGTGCATGTAGGTCAGAATCCAACAGCATCAGCAGTCCTTTTTCAGGCAAAATCAGATTTTTGCTCAGCTCCCTCAATTTCAGCCAGAAAATACCTGAAATTATAGAAAAACACACAAAATCATTGTAGAGTCCAGAAATATGAATTTTGCCTAAAAATAAATAAAATTATACTAAAAACTAACTAAAACATACTAAAAACTTCATGAAATTACCCCCAAGAAGCGTATAAAATATCCGCTCTTCACAACACCAAACTTAAACTATTGCTTGTCCCCAAGCAACTAGATAAATAAAATAGGATAAAAAGAAATTAAGAAGCAATAATATCTCAAAGTTTTAAGTGAAGCTCATATTCTAATTAGATGAGCGGGGCTAGTAGCTTTTTGCTTCTGAACCGTTTTCGCATCTCACTTTATCCTTTGAAATTCAGAATGATTGGCATCCATAGGAACTCAGAGTTCAGATAGTATTATTGATTCTCCTAGTTTAGTATGTTAATTCTTGAACACAGCTACTTTATGAGTCTTGGTCGTGGCACTAAGCACTTTGTTTTCCAGTATTACCACCGGATACATAAATGCCACAGACACATAACTGGGCGAAGCTTTTTAGATTGTGACTTAGCTTTGCTAGAGTCCCCAATTAAAGGTGTCCAGAGTTCTTAGGCATACTCTTTTGCTTTGGATCATGACTTTAACCACTCTGTCTCAAGCCTTTCACTTGGACCTGCATGCCACAAGCACATGGTTAGGGACAGCTTGATTTAGCCGCTTAGGCCTGGATTTATTTCCTTGGGCCCTCCTATCCATTGATGCTCAAAGCCTTGGATCCTTTTCACCCTCGCCTTTTGTTTTAAATGGCTATTGGCTTTTTCTACCTCTTTTGCTTTTCTTTCTTTTTTTTTTCACAAGCTTGTTTTTCACTACTTTTTCTTGCTTCAAGAATCAATTTCATGATTTTTCAGATTATCAATAACATTTCTCTTGTTCATCATTCTTTCAGGAGCCAACAATTTTAACATTCATAAAATTCAATATAAAAAATATGCACTGTTCAAGCATTCATTCAGGAGACAAAAAGTATTGCCACCACATATAAATAATTAGAATTTTCCTTATTAAGAACTCGAAAAAATTAAATTGCCTCTTTATTCTAAAAATCTACTATTTTATTCATTTTTGATGATGATGAGAAAAATAAATTATAACTTAATTAGAAATAAAGTCAAAATAGAGATACTAATTACTACTACTAATATGTAGCTTCTAAGGTAAATTCATAATAAGAACAGTTATCACAGAGTTAAGGCAAAGATTAGGACTCAACAACCTTTATTTTGGGAAGTGGGTGTTCCTCTAGTCTGTGGGGTGCTTAATCCATCAAGAGATAATTTCTGACGCTTCAGTTCATTCAAGTCACATCCTTGCTCTTCCTGTTCCCTTAGGTGCCATGATCTTGATGAGTTTTAGCTCAGTGATCATGGCAAATCACACCAAACTTAGAGGTTTGCTTGTCCTCAAGCAAAAGAAAGGAAAGGAGAGGAATAGAGGGAGAGGCAATTTCGAAATTCAAAAGATATGATGAGTTGAAAAAGATTTGAAAAAGAGTTGGATTGGATTGGAAAAAGATTTGTGTTTATGGATTAAGATACATTTGATATTTTTGAAAAAGGGATTTTAGAAATTAGGATTAAAATTTTTGGAATTAAAAGATGAGAGTTAGTAATATGTTTATGCAAGAAATCATGATTTGAAACGTAAAAAATTTAAAAAAATGTGAAGTAAAAACGAATTTACCTCCTCCCCACCATCCTGGCGTTAAACGCCCAAACACTGCATGTTTTGGGCGTTTAACGCCCATGTGCAGCTTCTCCTAGGCGTTCAACACCCAGCTGTTGCTTTTTTTTGGCGTTGAACGCCAGGAACTCCTTTGTCACTGGGCATTTTTCTTAATGCCCAGGACGCTGTAAATCTAGCGTTGAACGCCCAGAAGGTGCTTCTTTCTGGCGTTCAACGCCCGAAGATGCTTCTTTATGGCGTTGAACGCCCAAAACAGCTCTTACTGGTGTTTTTGCACCAGTGAACTTCTTTTTGCTGTTTTTATCCTTTGAATCCTTCTATAACTCTGTGAACTCAAGCAATTGCTATTTTACCTTGAAAATAATTGACATATACCTGTAAAAATCAATTAATTAACAAATAAACTTTGTAAATGGCTGGGTTGCCTCCCAGCAAGCGCTTCTTTATTGTCTTTAGCTGGACTATTACTGAGCTTTAATCAAGTCTCAGTTTTGAGCATTCTTGCTCAAAATTGCCTTCAAGATAATGTTTGACTCTCTGTCCATTAACAATGAACTTTTTGTTGGAATCATTATCCTGAAGCTCTACGTATCCATATGGTGACACATTTGTAATCACATATGGTCCTCTCCACCGGGATTTCAATTTCCCGGGGAATAATCTGAGCCTAGAATTAAATAGCAGAACTTTCTGCCCTGGCTCAAAGACTCTGGATGACAGTTTCTTATGGTGCCATCTTTTTGCTTTCTCCTTGTAAATTTTTGTATTTTCAAAAGCATTGAGTTTGAATTCCTCTAGCTCATTTAACTGGAGCAAACATTTTTCTCTAGCTAACTTGGCATCAAGGTTTAGGAACCTGGTTGCCCAGTAGGCCTTATGTTCCAGTTCCACTGGCAAGTGACAGGCTTTTCCATACACAAGCTGGTATAGAGAAGTTCCTATGGGAGTCTTGAATGCTATTCTGTATGCTCACAGAGCATCATCCAAACTTTTTGCCCAATCCCTTCTACGGTTAATTACAGTCTGTTCCAGGATTCTTTTAAGTTTTCTGTTAGAGACTTCAGCTTGCCCATTTGTCTGTGGATGATATGGAGTGGCTACCCTGTAGCTAACTCCATAACGAACCAAAGTAGAGTAAAGCTGTTTATTGCAAAAATGAGTGCCCCCATTACTGATCAATACTCTAGGGGTACCAAATCTGATGAAGATGTGTTTCTGAAGGAGTTTTAGCACTGTCTTAGTGTCATTAGTGGGTGTTGCACTAGCTTCCACCCATTTGGATACATAATCCATTGACACCAGAATATAAGTGTTTGAGTATGATGGTGGGAAAGGCCTCATGAAGTCAATACCCTATACATCAAACAACTCAATCTCCAAGATCCCTTGTTGAGGCATGGCATAACTGTGAGGCAGATTTCCAGATCTTTGGCAACTGTCACAGTTAAGTACAAACACTCAGGAGCCTTTATAGAGAGTAGGCCAGTAGAAGCCGCATTGGAGGACTCTTGTGGCTGTTCGCTCACTTCCAAAATGTCCTCCATACTGTGATCCATGGCAGTGCTAGAGGATCTTCTGTGCTTCTTCTTTAGGCACACATCTATGGATTACTCCGTCTGCACATCTCTTGAAGAGATATGGTTCATCCCAAAGATAGTACTTTGCATCTGTGATCAATTTCTTTGATTGCTGCCTACTGTACTCTTTGGGTATGAACCTCACTGCATTATAGTTTGCAATGTCTGTAAACCATGGCACTTCCTGGATGGCAAAGAGTTGCTCATCCGAAAAGTTTTCAGAGATCTCAGTAAGAGGGAAGGACACCCCTTCTACTGGTTCTATTCGGGACAGTGATCTGCTACTTGGTTCTCTGTCCCTTTTCTATCTCTTATTTCTATATCAAACTCTTGCAGAAGCAACACCCATCTGATGAGTCTAGGTTTTGAATCCTGCTTTGTGAGTAGATATTTAAGAGCAGCATGGTCAGTGTACACAATCACTTTTGATCCTACTAAATAGGATCTATACTTGTCAATGGCATAAACCACTGCAAGTAGCTCTTTTTCTGTGGTTGTGTAGTTCTTCTGTGCGTCATTTAGAACACGACTGGCATAATAAATGACGTGCAAAAGCTTGTCATGCCTTTGTCCCAACACTGCACCAATGGCATGGTCACTGGCATCACACATTAATTCAAAAGGTAATGTCCAGTCTGGTGCAGAGATGACTGGTGCTGTGACCAGCTTAGCTTTCAGAGTCTCAAACGCCTACAGACACTCCTTATCAAAGATAAATGCTGTGTCAGCAGCTAGCAGATTACTTAGAGGTTTGGTGATTTTTGAAAAATCCCTTATAAACCTCCTAGAAATTTCTGCATGCCCCAGAAAGCTTCTGATTGCCTTAACATTGGCTGGTGGTGGTAATTTTTCAATTACCTCTACCTTAGCTTGATCCACTTCTATTCCCTTATTCGACATTTTGTGTCCAAGGACAATTCCTTCAGTCACCATAAAGTGACATTTCTCCCAGTTTAAAACCAGGTTAGTCTCTTGGCACCTCTTTAGAACAAGTGCTAGATGGTCAAGACATGAGCTGAATGAGTCACCAAATACTGAAAAGTCATCAATGAAGACTTCCAGAAATTTTTCCACCATACCAGAGAAAATTGAGAGCATGCACCTTTGAAAGGTTGCAGGTGCATTGCACAGACCAAATGGCATCTTTCTGTATGCAAATACTCCAGATGGACATGTGAATGTTGTTTTCTCTTGATCCTGGGGATCTACTGTAATTTGATTATAACCTGAATATCCATCCAGAAAGCAGTAGTATTCATGACCTGCTAGTCTTTCTAGCATCTGGTCTATGAATGGTAAAGGAAAATGATCCTTTCTGGTAGCTATATTGAGCCTTCTGTAATCAATACACATACGCCACCCTGTAACTGTTCTTGTAGGAACCAGTTCATTTTTTTCATTATGAACCATTATCATGCCACCCTTCTTAGGGACAACTTGGACAGGGCTTACCAAGGGGCTATCAGAAATAGGATAAATCATCCCAGCCTCTAGTAATTTAGTGACCTCCTTCTGCACCACCTCCTTCATGGCTGGATTCAGCCGCCTTTGTGGTTGAACCACTGGCTTAGCGTCACCCTCCAATAAGATCTTGTGCATGCATCTGGCTGGGCTAATGCCCTTAAGATCACTGATGGACCACCCAAGAGCTGTCTTGTGTGTCTTTAGCACTTGAATTAGTGCTTCCTCTTCCTGTGGCTCTAAGATAGAGCTTATGATTACAGGAAAGGTATCACCTTCTCCCAGAAATGCATATTTCAGGGATGGTGGTAATGGTTTGAGCTCGGGTTTAGGAGGTTTCTCCTCTTCCTGAGGGATTTTCAAAGGTTCTATTATTCTCTCTGATTCCTCCAGATCAGGCTGAACATCTTTAAAGATATCCTCCAGTTCTGATTCGAGACTCTCAGTCATATTGATCTCTTTTACCAAAGAGTCAATAATATCAATGCTCATGCAGTCATTTGGAGTGTCTGGATGCTGCATAGCTTTGGCAACATTCAACTTGAACTCATCTTCATTGACTCTCAGGGTTACTTCCCCTTTTTGGATGTCAATAAGGGTTCGGCAAGTTGCTAGGAAAGGTCTTCCTAGAATGAGAGTTGCACTCTTGTGCTCCTCCATTTCCAGCACTACAAAGTCAGTAGGAAAGGCAAATGGCCCAACCTTGACAATCATGTCCTCAATCACGCCTGATGGGTATTTAATGGAGCTATCAGTAAGTTGGAGACATATCCGGGTTGGTTTGACTTCTTTAATCAAACCAAGCTTTTTGATAGTAGATGCAAGTATTAGGTTGATACTTGCCCCAAGATCACATAGAGCTTGCTTGGTACAAGTACCCTCTAATGTGCATGGTATCATAAAGCTTTTGGGATCTTTGAGCTTCTCAGGTAAGCTTTTCAGAATGACTGCACTGCATTCTTCAGTGAGGTAAACTTTTTCAGTTTCCCTCCAATCCTTCTTATGACTTAAGATCTCTTTCATGAACTTAGCATAAGAGGGTATTTGCTCAAGTGCCTCTGCAAACGGAATCTTTATTTCAAGAGTCCTGAGATAGTCTGCAAAGCAGGAAAATTGCTTATCCTGTTCCGCTTGGCGGAGTTTCTGAGGATAAGGCATTTTGGCTTTGTATTCCTCAACCTTAGTTGCTGCAGGTTTATTGCCTACAGATGTGGGTTGAGAAGCCTTTTTAGATGGGTTATTATCAGTACTTGTATATGTCTGATCCCCACTGGCATTTGAATGCCAGGGGTGGAAGCTGGAGTGGCGTTAGACGCCAACTACTTACTTGTTTCTGGCATCTGAACGCCAGAACTATGCTCCCTTTGGGCGTTCAACGCCAAATCCTTACTTGTTTCTGGCGTCTGAACGCCAGAACTGTGCTCTCTTTGGGCCTTCAATGCCAAATCCTTGCTTGTTTCTAGCGTTGAACGCCAGGACTAAGTATGGTTTGGGCGTTCAACGCCAGCTTTCCACCCATTCTCTGGCGTTTGAGTGCCCGAATTATTCCTCTCTGGGCTCTTACTGTCCTCAGAGGGATTTTGGTTAGTTTGCTTATTTCTTGGCTTCCTGCTATCTTGAAGTGAGGTATTTAATGTTTTCCCACTTCTTAATTGAACTGCTTGGCACTCTTCTGTTATTTGTTTTGATAACTGCTGTTCTGTTTGCTTCAATTGTACTTCCATATTCATATTAGCCATTCTTGTTTCTTGTAGCATTTCCTTGAATTTGACTAGCTGTTTTGTTAGAAAATCCAGTTTCTGATTGAATTCAGTAACTTGTTCTGTAGGACTCAGTTCAGCAGTTACTGTTTTAGCCTCTTCTTTCATGGAAGGTTCACTGCTTAAGTACAGATGCTGATTTTTGGCAACTGTATCAATGAGCTCTTGAGCTTCTTCTATTGTCTTTCTCATGTGTATAGATCCACCAGCTAGTGGTCTAGAGAAATCTGAGCTCTTTCTGTAAGCCCATAGTAGAAGATGTCTAACTGCACCCACTCTGAAAACATTTTAGAGGGGCATTTTCTTAGCATCTCTCTGTATCCCTCCCAAGCATCATAAAGAGATTCATTATCTCCTTGTTTGAAGCCTTGGATGCTCAGCCTTAGCTGTGTCATCCATTTTGGAAGAAAATAGTGATTCAGAAATTTTTCTGATAGTTGTTTCTATGTCTTTATGCTGTCCTTAGGTTGGGTATTTAACCACCTCTTAGCTTGGTCTTTTACAGCAAATGGGAACAATAATAGCTTGTAGACATCCTGATCTACCTCCTTATCATGTACTGTGGCAGCAATTTGTAAAAACTGTGCCAGAAACTCTGTAGGTTCTTCTTGTGGAAGACTAGAATACTGGCAACTTTGCTGCACCATGATGATAAGCTGATGATTCAACTCAAAACTACTGACTCCGATGGAGGGTATACAGATACTACTCCCATATGAAGCAGTAGTGGGGTTAGCATATGACCCCAGAGTCCTTCTGGACTGTTCATTTTCACTTAGGTCCATGTTGGAGTAAAGGAGGTAATGTGGATTTAAATTTTATTTATTTTATTATATAAAAAAAATTAATTTCCGAAATAACAAAATAAAATAAAATAAAAACTAAAATAATAAATAAAAAGAAATAAATTTCCGAAAAAAATAAAAATAAATATAAAAATTATTATTATTATTATTATTATTATTATTATTATTATTATTATTATTGAAAACTTTCAAAAAAATGAGGAGAGAGAAAGTGGTTAGGATATTTTTGAAATTGAAATCTGAATTTTTATATAAAAAAGATTCGAAATTGTGGCTTAAAAATAGTTAGAGAAGGTATTCTTTTTAATTTTGAATTTTATGATGAAAGAGAAAAATACACAAAAGACACAAGACTTAAAATTTTTAGATCTAATCCTCCTTGTTTTCGAAAATTTTGGAGGGAAAACACCAAGGAACACCAAACTTAAAAATTTTAAGATCAAAACACAAAGAAGACTCAAGAACACTTTGAAGATTCACAAGAACAATAAGAACAAAAGAAAGAACACCAAACTTAAAATTTTTAGAAAACTTCAATAAATTTTTTGAAAATTATAAAAAGATTAACAATAAAACACCAAACTTAAAGTTTGGCACAAGAAAAATTATTTTTGAAAAATATTTTAAAAAGAAGATACCCAATTGCCAAGAACATAGACCAACATTCTAGCCAATTAGGCAGTAAAGGTAACACTTATTTTGAAGAGGTATAATATATATATATATATATATATATATATATATATATATATATATATATATATATATATTGAAAGACTAATGCTTTGGAAAGGAACAAGAAAAACAAGAAAAGACACAGAACAAGAAAAACTAAAAATCAAACAAGACAAATAAACAAGAACAACTTAAAGATCAAAGAACACAAATTCGAAAATTTAAAAGGAAAATATAAAATATGCAATTGACACCAAACTTAGAACAAGACACTAACTCACAAAAAATTAAAAATTAATAAGGAAAAGTAATATTTTTAAAAAAATTTTGAAGAGAAATTAAAGAACTCAAATTTAATGACTCTATAGCATTAATACTCTATTCCTAATCTAAGCAACAAAATACCTTATGTGATTCAAACAATCCCCGGCAACGGCGCCAAAAACTTGGTGCACGAAATTGCAATCACACTTTTGCAATCCGCGCAACTAACAAGCAAGTGCACTGGGTCGTCCAAGTAATACCTTACGTGAGTAAGGGTCGATCCCACGGAGATTGTTGGCTTGAAGCAAGCTATGGTTATTTTATTATTCTTAGTCAGGAGATCAATTATAATTATCAGTTTGAATTACTAAAAAATAAAAGAGAGTGAAATAATTACTTGTTGTGCAATAATGGAGAATATGTTAGAGTTTTGGAGATGCTTTGTCTTCTGAATTCCTATAACATAATATTTCCTCTCATGCAAAAGTGCAAAGTTCCTTCCATGGCAAGCTCTATGTAGGGTGTCACCGTTGTCAATGGCTACTTCCCATCCTCTCAGTGAAAATGGTCCAAATGCTCTGTCACAGCACGGCTAATCAGTTGTTGGTTCTCGATCATGTCGGAATAGAATCCATTAATTCTTTTGCGTTTGTCATCACGCCCAACACTCACGAGTTTAAAGCTCATCACAGTCATGCAATCCCATAATCCTACTCGGAATACCACAGACAAGGTTTAGACTTTCCAGATTCTCATGAATGCCGCCATCAATTCTAGCTTATACCACGAAGATTCTGATTAAGGAATCTAAGAGATACTCATTCAATCTGATGTAGAATGGAGGTGGTTGTCAGACATACATTCATGGATTGAGGAAGGTGATGAGTGTCATGGATCACCACCTTCTCCATAGTTAAGCGCGAATGAACATCTTAGATAGGAACACGCATGTTTGAATGGAAAAACAGAAATAATTGCATTAATTCATCGAGACGCTGCAGAGTTCCTCACCCCCAACAATGGAGTTTAGAGACTCATGCCGTCAAAGAGTATAAAATTTAGATCTAAAAATGTCATGAGATGCAAAATAAGTCTCTAAAAGTTGTTTAAATACTAAACTAATAACCTAGGTTTACAAAAAATGAGTAAACTAAGATAATTGGTGCAGAAATCCACTTCTGGGGCCCACTTGGTGTGTGCTGGGACTGAGACTTAAGCTTCTCACGTGCCTGAGCTGTTTCTGGAGTTGAACTCCAACTTGCAACCTATTTCTGGCGCTGAACGCCAGACTGCAACATGGAACTGGCGTTGAACGCCATTTTACGTCATCTATCTTTGCGCAAAGTATAGACTATTATCTATTGCTGGAAAATCCTGGATGTCTACTTTCCAGCCTAATTGAGAGCGTGCCAATTGGACTCCTGTAGTTCCAAAAAATCCATTCCGAGTGCAGGGAGGTCAGAATCCAACAGCATCAGCAGTCCTTTTTCAGCCTAAATCAGATTTTTGCTCAGCTCCCTCAATTTCAGCTAGAAAATACTTGAAATTACAAAAAAACACACAAACTCATAGTAGAGTCCAGAAATATGAATTTTGCCTAAAAATAAATAAAATTATACTAAAAACTAACTAAACATACTAAAATCTATATGAAATTACCCCCAAAAAGCGTATAAAATATCCGCTCATCACAACACCAAACTTAAACTGTTGCTTGTCCCCAAGCAACTAGATAAATAACCGCGCCCAGCATCCGGTGCAACGGCCCCCAGCCAACGTTGCAACGCGACCTGCCTCCGTTGCAACGGCGGGTGCCTCCGATGCAACGCTCCCAGCCAACGATGCACCAAACCCAGCCTCCGTTGCAACGGACCCCAGCATCCGTTGCACCGCGCCCAGCATCCGGTGCAACGGCCCCCAGCCAACGTTGCAACGCGACCAGCCTCCGTTGCAACGGCGGGTGCCTCCGATGCAACGCTCCCAGCCAACAATGCACCGCGCCCAGCATGCGTTGCAACGCACCCAGCGTCCGTTGCACCGCGCCCAGCATCCGTTGCAGCGGCCCCCAGCCAACGCTGCACCACGCCCTGCCTCCGGTGTAACGGCCACGGCCAACGTTGCATGGCGCCCTGCCTTCGTTGCAACGACCCCAGCCAACGTTGCAATGCGTCTGGCATTCGTTGCAACGCGCCCTGCCTCCGTTGCAACAGACCCCAGCATCCGTTGCACCGCGCCGAGCATCCGATGCAACGGCCCCCAGCCAACGTTGCAACGCGACCTGCCTCCGATGCAATGCTCCTAGCCAACAATGCACCGCGCCCAGCATGCGTTGCAACGCGCCGAGCGTCCGTTGCAAGCCGCCCAGCGTCCGTTGCAAGCCGCGCTGCCTCCGTTGCAACGGCCACGGCCATCGTTGCAAGCCGCCCTGCCTCCGTTGCAACGACCCCAGCCAACGTTGCACCGCGCCCTGCCTCCGTTGCAACGGACCCCCGCATCCGTTGCACCGCGCCCAGCATCCGGTGCAACGGCCACGGGCAACGCCCCCGGCCAACGCTGCAACGCGCCCGGCATCCGTTGCAACGCCGCCGGCCAACGTTGCAACGCGTCCGGCATCCGTTGCAATGGCGGGTGCCTCCGATGCAACGCTCCCAGCCAACGATGCACCAAACCCAGCCTCCGTTGCAACGCTCCCAGCCAACGATGCATCGCGCCCAGCATGCGTTGCAACGCGCCCAGCGTCCGTTGCAAGCCGCCCTGCTTCCGTTGCAACGGCCACGGCCAACGTTGCAAGCCGCCCTGCCTCCGTTGCAACGACCCCAGCCAACGTTGCATCGCGCCCTGCCTCCACTGCAACGGCCACGGCCAACGTTGCACCGCGCTCAGCATCCGTTGCAACGACCCCAGCCAACGTTGCAACGCGTCCGGCATCCGTTGCAACGCGCCCTGCCTCTGTTGCAACGTACCCCAGCATCCGTTGCACCGCGCCCAGCATCCGGTGCAACGGCCCCCAGCCAACGTTGCAACGTGTCCGGCATCCGTTGCAACGCGCCCTGCCTCCGTTGCAACGTACCCCAGCATCCGTTGCACCGCGCCCAGCATCCGGTGCAACGGCCCCCAGCCAACGTTGCAACGCGACCCGCCTCCGTTGCAACCCCCTCGGCCAAGGTTGCAACGCGCCCGGTCAAGGTTGCAACGCGTCCGGCATCCGTTGCAACGCCGCCCGGCCAACGCTGCAACGCGCCCGGCATCTGTTGCACCGCCCCCCAGCCAACGCTGTAACGCGACCTGCCTCCATTGCAACGCCGCCCAGCCAACGTTGCAACTCGCCCGGCATCCGTTGCAACGCGACTTGCCTCTGTTGCAACGCCTCCAGCCAACGTTGCAACGCCACCTGCCTCGCAGGGTGCCTGCTCACCCTTTCCCGGGCGCGTCTTTCTACGTGGACCACGTGCCGAGTCTAGGCGTGGCCCGACCTCGGCGGGTGCCAGCTCTCCCTTAGGTCACGTCCTTCCCCGGTTGACCGCGTACCGGGTCTTGCTGCCTATGGGGGGGACCAGGCATCGAGCGTAGTGCTGGCATTGCGCCTAGCAATCCTTTGGCCAGGTCGAGTCTGAGCAACTGGGGACGCCTCCCTATAATAGGCTGCCGAGCCGTTACAGAAGTTAAGCCGGTTGAGGTCGGTTTTGCCGTTCGGGGATCCGTTTGCGTTCTATACGGCCCATTCTTCCCCGGGGGCCGTAGGAGGGGCGGGGGAGGGCGACCCGCCCCAAAGAGGAAAGGTCATTTTTGACCGGGATATTTTTTCGCGCAGCCTTTAAAAAGTATTCTTGACGCCTCGACAAAACTTCAGGCAAAACTCGCGAGCCAACAGTGATGTGTGGAAATTTGGGTCCTCCGTTGCAATCGCTGGGGCCGACCGGCCTGAACAGGCCACGTGCCTGTTCTGTCCGACATGCTCAGTGAAACTCCTGTAGGGGTCGAATTTCGACGCAGTTTTTCCCAAGCACCTTTCGAATAAACGAGATCATTGCGTCGACGAAATTCGGCCAAGGCACACATGCTGGCCGTCCGCACCTGGGCAGGTGCCCGTGCAGGCCGGGTCTATGCCTAGCCCGGGGGGTCGTTGCCCGGTCTCCGTTTCACGGGCCTTGGCCTGCCTCGAAAAACCCCGGCTTCTCCTAGGGAATATTTATGGCCTCGAGCCGAGAACTTTTTAACTTGTGAAATTTTTCAAGGGGAGGGACGAATCGAAGCGACAAGGGCTGAATCTCAGTGGATCGTTGGTGGACGAAATTGTGATCATCAATATTGGCTCTTTGGCATATACACAAAAACTATTGTGTCTCTTGGTTAAATTCACAACTCCGTTCAACTAACCAGCAAGTGTACTGGGTCGTCCAAGTAATAAACCTTACGTGAGTAAGGGTCGATCCCACAGAGATTGTTGGCATGAAGCAAGCTAGGGTCACCTTGTAAATCTCAGTCAGGCAGATAAAAATGGTTTATGGGTTTCGAAAATAAAGATAAGAAAATAGAAATAATAAACGAGATAGAAGACTTATGCAGATTCATTGGTGAGAATTTCAGATAAGCGAATGGAGATGCTGTATGGCTCAAGGACGTCTGCTCTCCTACTGCTTCTACTCAATCCTTCTTACTCTTTACCATGGCAAGCTTTGTATAGGGGTTCACCATCAGCTGTGGCTACTTTCAATCCTCTCGGGAAAATGATCCTATGCGGTTGTCAATCGCACGGCTAATCGTCTGGAGGCATCACCCATGGTTGATGGCTACATCCCATCCTCGCAGTGAAAACTAATGCTCACGCACTCTGTCACAGTACGGCTAATCACCGGTTGGTTCCCGCTCCTACTGGAATAGAATCCCTTGATTCTTTTGCGTCTGTCACTAACGCCCAGCACTTGCAAGTTTGAAGCATGTCACAGTCATTCATTACCGGAATCCTACTCGGAATACCACAGACAAGGTGAGACTTTCCGGATTCCCAGGATCCTACTCGGAATACCACAGACAAGGTGAGACTTTCCAGATCCTCATAAATGCCGCCATCTATCTAGCTTATACCACGAAGATTCTGTTGGGGAATCTAAGAGATACGCATTCAAGCTCTGTTGCATGTAGAACGGAAGTGGTTGTCAATCACGTGCGTTCATAAGTGAGAATGATAATGAGGGTTACTTATCATCACATTCATCATGTTCTTGGGTACGAATGAATATCTTGGAATAAGAATAAGAGAGATTTGAATAAAAGAAAATAGAATTGCATTAATACTTGAGGTACAGTAGAGCTCCACACCCTTAATCTATGGTGTGCAGAAACTCCACCGTTGAAAATACATAAGTAAAGGGTTCAGGCATGGCCGAATGGCCAGCCCCCTAAAACGTGATCAATAGCCTCTTAGGATGAAGAATAAAACAAAACTGAGACCAAAGATGTCTAATACAATAGATAAATGTCCTATATATACTAGACTAGCTACTAGGGTTTACATGAGTAAGTAATTGATGCATAAATTCACTTCCGGGGCCCACTTGGTGTATGCTTGGGCTGAGCTTGATCAATCCACGAGCTGAGGCTTCTCTTGGAGTTGAACTCTGAGTTATGACGTGTTTTGGGCGTTCAACTCCGGATAATGACGTTTTTCTGGCGTTTAACTCCAGACTGCAGCGTGTACTTGGCGTTCAACGCCAAGTTACGTCGTCATTCTTCGAATAAAGTATGGACTATTATATATTTCTGGAAAGCCCTGGATGTCTACTTTCCAACGCCGTTGAGAGCGCGCCAATTGGAGTTCTGTAGCTCCAGAAAATGCATTTCGAGTGCAGGGAGGTCAGATTCCAACAGCATCAGCAGTCCTTTTGTCAGCCTTTTTCAGAGTTTTGCTCAAGTCCCTCAATTTCAGCCAGAATTTACCTGAAATCACAGAAAAACACACAAACTCATAGTGAAGTCCAGAAATGTGAATTTAACATAAAAACTAATGAAAACATCCCTAAAAGTAGCTTAAACTTACTAAAAACTATATAAAAACAATGCTAAAAAGCGTATAAATTATCCGCTCATCACAACACCAAACTTAAATTGTTGCTTGTCCCCAAGCAACTGAA
Source organism: Arachis hypogaea (assembly GCF_003086295.3). Classification (NCBI taxonomy): domain Eukaryota; kingdom Viridiplantae; phylum Streptophyta; class Magnoliopsida; order Fabales; family Fabaceae; genus Arachis; species Arachis hypogaea. The sequence goes on along the minus strand of NC_092042.1, from coordinate 29,626,540 downwards.
AATCAATTAGGATAAAAAGAAGAGAATATACTATAAAGTCCAAAATATCAGTGAATATTAATTTAATTAGATGAGCGGGACTTGTAGCTTTTTGCTTCTGAACAGTTTTGGCATCTCACTTTTTCCTTTGAAGTTTAGAATGGTTGGCTTCTCTAGGAACTTAGAATTTCAGATAGTGTTATTGACTTTCCTAGTTAGGCATGTTGATTCTTGAACACAGCTATTTTATGAGTCTTGGCTGTGGCCCTAAGCACTTTGTCTTCCAGTATTACCACCGGATACACAAATGCCAGAGACACATAACTGGGTGAACCTTTTCAGATTGTGACTCAGCTTTGCTAAAGTCCCCAGTTAGTGGTGTCCAGAGCTCTTAAGCACACTCTTTTGCTTTGGATCACGACTTTAATCATTCAGTCTCAAGCTTTTCACTTGGACCTTCATGACACAAGCACATGGTTAGGGACAGCTTGATTTAGCCGCTTAGGCCTGGATTTAGATTCCTTGGGCCCTCCTATCCATTAATGCTCAAAGCCTTGGATCCTTGCTTTTTCTTTAAAATTTTCGCCAATTTTTTTTTTGCTGCTTTTTCTTGCTTCAAGAATCAATTTCATGATGTTTTTCAGATCATCAATAACATTTCTCTTTGTTCATCATTCTTTCAAGAACCAACAATTTTTAACACTCATAAACAACAATATCAAAAGACATATGCACTGTTCAATCATTCATTCAGAAAACAAAAAGTATTGTCACCACATCAATATAATTAAATTAAATTCACTAATAATTTCGAAAATTATGTACTTCTTGTTCTTTTGAATTAAAACATTTTTCATTTAAGATAAGTGAAGGACTAATGGATTTTATTCATAGCTTTAAGGCATGGTTACATACTAATGATCATGAAGTAGAGACACAAAATATAAATAAACACAATACTTAAAAACCGAAAACAGAAAGAAATAAAGAACAAGGAATGAATCCACCTCTTAGTGGCGTCTTCTTCTTGAAGGACCAACAATGTCCTTAAGCTCTTCTATGTCCCTTCCTTGCCTTTGTTGCTCCTCCCTCATTGCTCTTTGATCTTCTCTTATTTCTTGGAGAATGATGGAGTGTTCATGATGTTCCACCCTTAATTGTTCCACATTATGGCTCAAATCTTCTAAGGTGGTACTGAGTTGCTCCCAATAGTTGTTGGGAGGAAAGTGCATTCCTTGAGGCATTTGTTGATGATGAACTTCCTCATGTTCTTCTTGAGGGCCGTGAGGAACTTCTCTTGTTTGCTCCATTCTTTTCTTGGTGATGGGCTTGTCTTCTTCAATGGAGACATCTCCATCTATGATAACTCCAGCTGAGTAGCATAGATGGCATATAAGGTGGGGGAAGGCTAGCCGTGCCATAGGTGAGGACTTGTCGGCTATTTTGTAGAGTTCATTGGAGATGACTTCATGAACCTCTACTTCTTCACCAATCATGATGCTATGGATCATGATGGCCCGATCCACAGTAACTTCAGATCGGTTGCTTGTAGGGATGATGGATCTTTGGATGAACTCCAACCATCCTCTAGCTACAGGCTTGAGGTCCAGTCTTCTTAGTTGGACCGGTTTGCCTTTGGAGTCTATTCTCCATTGGGCGCCTTCCACACATATGTCCATTAGGACTTGGTCCAACCTTTGATTAAAGTTGACCCTTCTTGTGTAGGGGCGTTCATCACCTTGCATCATGGGTAAATGGAACGCCAACCTCACATTTTCCGGACTGAAATCTAAGTATTTCCCCCGAACCATTGTGATATAGTTCTTTGGATTCGGGTTCATACTTTGATCATGGTTCCTAGTGATCCATGCATTGGCATAGAACTCTTGAACCATCAATATTCCGACTTGTTGCATGGGGTTGGCTAGGACTTCCCAACCTCTTCTTTGGATTTCATGTCAGATTTCCGGATACTCATTCTTTTTGAGCTTGAAAGGGACCTCGGGGATCACCTTCTTCTTTGCCACAACATCATAGAAGTGGTCTTGATGGCTTTTGGAGTTGAATCTTTCCTTCTCCCATGACTCGGAGGTGGAAGCTTTTGCCTTCCCTTTTCCTTTTCTTGAGGATACTCCGGTCTTAGGTGCCATTGATGGTGATGAAAAACAAAAAGCTTAGGCTTTTTACCACACCAAACTTAAAATTTGCTCGCCCTCGAGCAAAAAAAGAAAAGAAGAGTAGAAGAAGAAGAAGAGAATTTGGAAGAGAGGGAGAGGAGTGAGTTCGGCTATATGAGAGAAGAAGGGGTTTGTGTTGTGTGAAAATGAAGAAGAAAGGAGAGGTATTTATAGGGAGAGGGAGGGTGGGAATTCGGCCATTTTGGGTGGGAATGGGTGGGAAATTGAATTTGAATTTTATGGAGGTAGGTGGGGTTTATGGGGAAGAGGAGGTTGATGTGAATGGTGCATGGGGTAATTGGGAAGAGGAATTGAGTTGATTGGTGAAGGTTTTTGGGAAGAGTGACATGGGGAAGAGTGAGAATGAGATTTAGATTAGGAGAGTGTGATTAGGATTAGAAGAAAAGGTAGGTGGGGATCCTGTGGGGTCCACAGATCCTGAGGTGGGGATCCTGTGGGGTCCACAGATCCTGAGGTGAAAAGAAATACCATTCCTTCACCATATAGGCATGTAAATTGCCTCCATGCATCATTCTGGCGTTCAAACGCCCATTGGTGCATGTTCTGGGCGTTAAACGCCCATGTAATGCATGTTTCTGGCGTTGAACGCCAGTTTCATGCTTGTTTCTGGCGTTCAGCGCCAGTTTGTCCTCTGTGTGCACCTTCCTGGCGTTAAACGCCAGGTTGTTGCTTGTTTCTGGCGTTCAGCGCCAGAATGGTGCTCTGTTCTGGCGTTGAACGCCAGCCAGATGCATCTTACTGGCGTTGAATGCCAGTCTGCGCTGCCTCCAGGGTGAACATTTTTTTTTCTCCTGTTTTTGACTCTGTTTTTAATTTTTTTGATTTTTTCGTGACTCCTCATGATTATGTACCTAATTAAACACAAAAATAACAAAGAAACAAAATAAAATAAAATTAGATAAATAAAATTGGGTTGCCTCCCAACAAGCGCTTCTTTAATGTCAATAGCTTGACAGTGGCTCTCATGGAGCCACAAGGTGATCAGGTCAATACTGTATAGTTGCCAACACCAAACTTAGAGTTTGGATATGGGGTTTGAACACCAAACTTAGAGTTTGGTTGTGGCCTCACAACACCAAACTTAGAGTTTGATTGTGTGGGCTCTTCTTGACCTTGAACTGAGAGAAGCTCTTCATGCTTACTCTCTTTTGTCACAGAGGGATGGCCATGTGCCTTAAACACAAGGTAGTCCCCATTCAATTGAAGGACTAACTCACCTCTGTTAACATCTATCACAGCTTCTGCTGTGGCTAGGAAAGGTCTTCCTAGGATGATGCATTCATCATCCTCCTTCCTAGTGTCTAGGATTATGAAATCAGCAGGGATGTAAAGGCCTTCAACCTTTACTAGCACGTCCTCTACTATTCCATAAGCTTGTCTCATTGAATTATCTGCCAATTGTAATGAGAACAAGGCAGGTTGTACCTCAATGATCCCTAGCTTCTCCATTACAGAGAGTGGCATCAGATTTATCCCTGACCCCAGATCACATAGAGCTTTTTCAAAGCTCATGGTGCCTATGGTGCAAGGTATTAAGAACTTGCCAGGATCTTGTTTCTTTTGAGGTAGAGTTCTCTGAATCCAAGTGTCTAGTTCATTAATGAGCAAGGGAGGTTCACTTTCCCAAGTCTCATTACCAAACAGCTTGGCATTCAGCTTCATGATAGCTCCTAAATATTGAGCAACTTGCTCTCCAGTCACATCTTCATCCTCTTCAGAGGATGAATAGTCTTCAGAGCTCATGAATGGCAGAAGGAGGTTTAGTGGAATCTCTATAGTCTCTGTATGAGCTTCAGATTCCTCAGGATCCTTAATAGGAGACTCCTTCTTGCTTGAAGGACATCCCAGGAGGTCTCCCTCACTAGGAATTTCGTCCTCCTCCTCCCCTATGCATTCGTCCACCTTGATTAAATCAATGGCCTTGCACTCAGCTGGCCCACTTGTGCCTCCAAATTTCTAATGGAAGATCTGGTTTCATTCATGAAACTGAAAGTGGCCTTTGACATATCAGAGACTATATTGGCTAAATTAGAATTGTTTTGTTCAGAATTCTCTGTCTGTTGCTGAGAAGATGATGGATATGGCTTGCTATTGCCCAGCCTATTGCGTCCACCATTATTAAAGCCTTGTTGAGGCTTTTGTTGATCCTTCCAAGAGAGATTTGGATGATTTCTCCATGATGGATTATAGGTGTTTCCATAAGGTTCACCCATGTAATTAACTTCTGCCATGGCAGGGTTCTCAAGATCATAAGCTTCTTCAGAAGCTGCCTCTCTAGTGCTGTTGGATGCATGTTGCAATCCATTCAGATTTTGAGAGATAATGTTGACCTGTTGAGTCAGCATTTTGTTCTGAGCCAATATGGCATTCAGAGCATCAATTTCAAGAACTCCTTTCTTCTGAGGTATCCCATTATTCACGGAATTCCTCTCAGAGGTATACATGAACTGGTTGTTTGCAACCATGTCAATGAGTTCTTGAGCCTCTTCAGGCGTTTTCTTCAGGTGAATAGATCCACCTGCAGAATGGTCCAATGACATTTTTGAAAATTCAGAGAGACCATAATAGAATATATCTAATAGGGTCCATTCTGAAAACATGTCAGATGGACATCTTTTGGTCAGCTGCTTGTATCTTTCCCAAGCTTCATAGAGGGATTCACCATCTTTTTGTTTGAAGGTTTGAACATCCACTCTTAGCTTGCTCAGCTTTTGAGGAGGAAAGAATTTATCTAAGAAAGCAGTGACCAGCTTATCCCAGGAGTCCAGGCTATCCTTAGGTTGTGAATCCAACCATATTCTAGCTCTGTCTCTTACAGCAAAAGGGAAAAGCATGAGTCTGTAGACTTCAGGATCAACTCCATTCGTCTTTACAGTCTCACAGATCTGCAAGAACTCAGTTAAAAATTGATAAGGATCTTCAGATGGAAGTCCATAAAACTTGCAGTTTTGTTGCATTAATGCAACTAGTTGAGGCTTAAGCTCAAAGTTATTGGCTCCAATGGCAGGAATGGAGATGCTTCTTCCATCAAACTTGGACGTTGGCTTTGTGAAGTCACCAAGCATTCTCCTTGCATTATTATTATTATTATTTTCGGCTGCCATGTCCTTCTCTTGTTTGAAAATTTCTGAAAGGTTGTTTCTGGATTGTTGTAATTTAGCTTCTCTTAATTTTCTCTTCAGAGTCCTTTCAGGTTCTGGATCAACTTCAACAAGAGTGCCCTTTTCCCTGTTCCTGCTCATATGAAAGAGAAGAAAACAAGAAAAGAAAGAGGAATCCTCTATGTCACAGTATAGAGATTCCCTTATGTTAGTAGAAGAAGAAAGGGGTAGAAGAAAGAAGAAGGAAGGATTCGGATTTTTGGATGAAGAGAGGTGAAGAGAAGTGTTAGTAATTAATTAATTAAATAGAATAAGAAAAGAGAAGAGAAATTTTCGAAAATAATTTTGAAAAAGAGGTTAGTAATTTTCGAAAATCAAAAACAAAATATAATTAAAATTAAAGTTTAAAACAAAAAGAATTTTTGAAAAAGAGAGGGAGCATTTTCGAAAATTAGAGAGGGAAAAGTAGTTAGGTGGTTTTGAAAAAGATAAGAAACAAACAAAAAGTTAGTTAGTTGATTGAAAAAGATTTGAAATCAAAATTTGAAAAAGATAAGAAGATAAGAAGTTAGATAAGATATTTTGAAATCAAATTTTGAAA
>NC_092042.1:29604571-29612161 GCF_003086295.3 Arachis hypogaea | reverse complement strand
AAATCTTGGGCAAAGTATGGACTATCATATATTGCTGGAAAGCCCAGGATGTCTACTTTCCAACGCCGTTAAGATCGCGCCAATTGGGCTTCTGTAGCTCTAGAAAATCCACTTCGAGTGCAGGGAGGTCAGAATCCAACAGCATCTGCAGTCCTTTTTGGTCTCTGAATCAGATTTTTGCTCAGGTCCCTCAATTTCAGCCAGAAAATACCTGAAATCACAGAAAAATACACAAACTCATAGTAAAGTCCAGAAGAGTGAATTTTAACTAAAAACTAATAAAAATATACTAAAACTAACTAGATCATACCAAAAACATACTAAAAACAATACCAAAAAGTATACAAATTATCCGCTCATCACAACACCAAACTTAAATTGTTGCTTGTCCCCAAGCAACTGAAAATCAAATAAGATAAAAAGAAGAGAATATGCAATGAATTCCAAAAACATCTATGAAGATCAGTATTAATTAGATGAGCGGGGCTTTTAGCTTTTTGCCTCTGAACAGTTTTGGCATCTCACTCTATCCTTTGAAATTCAGAATGATTGGCTTCTTTAGGAACTTAGAATCCAGATAGTGTTAATGATTCTCTTAGTAAAGTATGATGATTCTTGAACATAGCTACTTATTGAGTCTTGGCTGTGGCCCAAAGCACTCTGTCTTCCAGTATTACCACCGGATACATACATGCCACAGACACATAATTGGGTGAACCTTTTCAGATTGTGACTCAGCTTTGCTAAAGTCCCCAATTAGAGGTGTCCAGGGTTCTTAAGCACACTCTTTTTGCCTTGGATCACAACTCTTATTTCTCTACATTTTTTTTCTCTTTTTCTTTTTTTTTTCGGTTTTTTTTTTAATATAAATGCTTTTTCTTGCTTCAAGAATCATTTTAATGATTTTTCAGATCCTCAGTAACATGTCTCCTTTTTCATCATTCTTTCAAGAGCCAACATTCATGAACCACAAATTCAAGATACATATGCACTGTTTAAGCATACATTCAGAGAACAAAAATATTGCCACCACATCAAATAATTAAACTGTTATAAATTCAAAATTCATGCAATTCTTTCTTTTATCAATTAAGCACATTTTTATTCAAGAAAAGGTGATGGATTCATAGGACATTCATAACTTTAAGGCATAGACACTAAGACACTAATGATCACAAGACACAAACATGGATAAACATAAGCATAAAATTCGAAAAACAGAAGAATAAAGAACAAGGAAATCAAGGAACGGGTCCACCTTAGTGATGGCGGCTCTTTCTTGCTCTTGAAGATCCTATGGAGTGCTTGAGCTCCTCAATGTCTCTTCCTTGTCTTTGTTGCTCCTCCCTCATGATTCTTTGATCTTCTCTAATCTCATGAAGGATGATGGAGTGTTCTTGATGCTCCACCCTTAGTTGTCCCATGTTGGAACTCAATTCTCCTAGGGAGGTGTTCAATTGCTCCCAATAGTTTTGTGGAGGAAAGTGCATCCCTTGAGGAATCTCAGGGATCTCATGATGAGTGGGATCTCTTGTGTGCTCCATCCTTTTCTTAGTGATGGGCTTGTCCTCCTCAATGGGGGTGTCTCCCTCTATGTCAACTCCAACTGAATAACAGAGGTGACAAATGAGATGAGGAAAGGCTAACCTTGCCAAGGTAGAGGACTTATCCGCCACCTTATAGAGTTCTTGGGCTATGACCTCATGAACCTCTATTTCTTCTCCAATCATGATGCTATGGATCATGATAGCCCGGTCTATGGTAACTTCGGACCAGTTACTAGTGGGAATGATTGAGCGTTGTATGAACTCTAACCATCCTCTAGCCACGGGTTTGAGGTCATGCCTTCTTAATTGAACCGGCTTTCCTCTTGAATCTCTCTTCCATTGGGCGCCCTCTTCACATATGATTGTGAGGACTTGGTCCAACCTTTGATCAAAGTTGACCCTTCTAGTGTAAGGATGTTCATCTCCTTGCATCATAGGCAAGTTGAACGCCACCCTCACACTTTCCGGACTAAAATCCAAGTATTTCCCCCGAACCATAGTAAGATAATTCTTTGGATTCGGGTTCACACTTTGGTCATGGTTTTGGTGATCCATGCATTGGCATAGAACTCTTGAACCATCAAGATTCTGACTTGTTGAATGGGGTTGGTAAGAACTTCCCAACCTCTTCTTTGAATCTCATGTCGGATCTCCGGATATTCACCCTTCTTGAGTGAAAAAGGGACCTCGGGGATCACCTTCTTCAAGGCCACAACTTCATAGAAGTGGTCTTGATGCACCCTTGAGATGAATCTATCCATCTCCCATGACTCGGAGGTGGAAGCTTTTGCCTTCCCTTTCCTCTTTCTAGAGGTTTCTCCGGCCTTGGATGCCATAATGGTTATGGAAAAACTAAAAGCAATGCTTTTACCACACCAAACTTAAAATGTTTGCTCGTCCTCGAGCAAAAGAAGAAAGAAGAGAGTAGAAGAAGAAGAAATGAGGAAGAGGGAGATGGTGGTGTGTTCGGCCAAAGAGGGGGAGAAGTGGTGTTTAGGTTGTGTGAAAATGAAGGGTTGAAGAAGGGTATATATAGGAGAGAGGGGGTTAATGGTTGGCCATTATGGGTGGGTTTGGGAGGGAAAGTGGTTTGAATTTGAAGGGTGAGGTTGGTGGGGATTTATGAAGGATGGATGTGAGTGGTGAAGAGAAAGATGGGATTTGATAGGTGAGGGGTTTTTGGGAAGAGGTGTTGAGGTGATTGGTGAATGGGGGAAGAAGAGAGAGAGTGGTGGTGGGGTCCGGTGGGGTCCACAGATCCTGTGGTGTCAAGGAAAAGTCATCCCTGCACCAAATGGCATCAAAATTCACGTTTTGAGCCAATTCTGGCGTTAAACGCCGGGCTGGTGCCCATTCCTGGCGTTTAACGCCAGGTTCTTGCCCTTTCCTGGCGTTTAACGCCAGTCTGGTGCCCCTTTCTGGCGTTAAACGCCCAGAATGGTGCCAGACTGGGCGTTAAACGCCCAATTGCTAGGCTTACTGGCGTTTAAACGCCAGCAGCATCTTCCTCCAGGGTGTGCTATTTTTCTTCCTGTTTTTCATTCTGTTTTTGCTTTTTCATTATTTTTGTGACTTCTTATGATCATCAACCTACAAAAAAGATAAAATAACAAAGAAAATAATTAATTATAAAACATTGGGTTGCCTCCCAACAAGCGCTTCTTTATTGTCACTAGCTTGACAGAGGACTCTCATGGAGCCTCAGAAATGCTCAGAACCGTGTTGGAACCTCCCAACACCAAACTTAGAGTTTGAATGTGGGGGTTCAACACCAAACTTAGAGTTTGGTTGTGGCCTCCCAACACCAAACTTAGAGTTTGACTGCGGGGGCTCTGTTTGGCTCTGTTTTGAGAGAAGCTCTTCATGCTTCCTCTCCATGATGACAGAGGGATATCCTTGGGCCTTAAACACCAAGGATTCTTCATTCACTTGAATGATCAACTCTCCTCTATCAACATCAATCACAGCCTTTGCTGTGGCTAGGAAGGGTCTGCCAAGGATGATGGATTCATCCATGCACTTCCCAGTCTCTAGGACTATGAAATCAGTAGGGATGTAATGGTCTTCAACTTTGACCAGAACATCCTCTACAAGTCCATAGGCTTGTTTTCTTGAGTTGTCTGCCATCTCTAGTGAGATTTTTGCAGCTTGCACCTCAAAGATCCCTAATTTCTCCATTACAGAGAGGGGCATGAGGTTTACACTTGACCCTAAGTCACACAAGGCCTTCTTGAAGGTCATGGTGCCTATGGTACAAGGTATAGAAAACTTCCCAGGATCCTGCCTCTTTTGAGGCAGTTTCTGCCTAGACAAGTCATCCAGTTCTTTGGTGAGCAAAGGGGGCTCATCCTCCCAAGTCTCATTTCCAAATAACTTGTCATTTAGCTTCATGATTGCTCCAAGGTATTTAGCAACTTGCTCCTCAGTGACATACTCATCCTCTTCAGAGGAAGAATACTCATCAGAGCTCATGAATGGCAGAAGTAAGTCCAATGGAATCTCTATGGTCTCATCTTGAGCCTCAGATTCCCATGGTTCCTCATTGGGGAACTCATTGGAGGCCAGTGGACGCCCAGTGAAGCCTTCCTCAGTGGCGTTCACTGCCTCTTCTTCCTCCCAGGATTCGGCCAAGTTGATGGCTTTGCACTCTCCTTTTGGATTTTCTTCAGTATTGCTTGGGAGAGTACTTGGAGGGAGTTCAGTAATTTTCTTGCTCAGCTGTCCCACTTGTCCTTCCAGATTCCTAATGGAGGACCTAGTTTCAGTCATGAAACTTTGAGTGGTTTTGATTAGATCAGAGACCATGGTTGCTAAGTCAGAGGTATTCTGCTTAGAGCTCTCTGTCTGTTGCTGAGAAGATGATGGAAAAGGCTTACTATTGCTAAACCTGTTTCTTCCACCATTATTGTTGAAACCTTGTTGAGGTCTCTGTTGATCCTTCCATGAAAGATTTGGATGATTCCTCCATGAAGGATTGTAGGTGTTTCCATAGGGTTCTCCCATGTAATTCACCTCTTCTATTGAAGGATTCTCAGAATCATAAGCTTCTTCCTCAGATGAAGCTTCCTTAGTACTGCTTGGTGCATTTTGCATTCCAGACAGACTTTGAGAAATCAAATTGACTTGTTGAGTCAATATTTTGTTCTGAGCCAATATGGCATTCAGAGTGTCAATCTCAAGAACTCCTTTCTTCTGACTAGTCCCATTGTTCACAGGATTTCTTTCAGAAGTGTACATGAATTGGTTATTTGCAACCATTTCAATCAGTTCTTGAGCTTCAGTAGGCGTCTTCTTCAGATGAAGAGATCCTCCAGAAGAGCTATCCAAAGACATCTTGGATAATTCAGAGAGACCATCATAGAAAATACCTATGATGCTCCATTCAGAAAGCATGTCAGAAGGACACTTTCTGATTAATTGTTTGTATCTTTCCCAAGCTTCATAGAGGGATTCTCCTTCCTTCTGTCTGAAGGTTTGGACTTCCACTCTAAGCTTACTCAATTTTTGAGGTGGAAAGAACTTTGCCAAGAAGGCATTGACTAGCTTTTCCCAAGAGTCCAGGCTTTCTTTAGGTTGAGAATCCAACCATGTTCTAGCTCTGTCTCTTACAGCAAAAGGGAATAGCATTAGTCTGTAGACCTCAGGGTCAACCCCATTAGTCTTGACAGTGTCACAGATTTGCAAGAACTCAGCTAAAAACTGATGAGGATCTTCCAATGGAAGTCCATGGAACTTGCAATTCTGTTGCATTAGAGAAACTAATTGAGGCTTAAGCTCAAAGTTGTTTGCTCCAATGGCAGGGATAGAGATGCTTCTCCCATAGAAGTCGAGAGTAGGTGCAGTAAAGTCACCCAGCACCTTCCTTGCATTGTTGGCATTGTTGTTGTTTTCGGCTGCCATGAGTTCTTCTTCCTTGAAGAATTCGTTCAGGTTCTCTAAAGAGAGTTGTGCTTTGGCTTCTCTTAGCTTTCTCTTCAAGGTCCTTTCAGGTTCAGGATCAGCCTCAACAAGAATGCCTTTGTCTTTGCTCCTGCTCATAAGAAAGAGAAGGAACAAGAAAATGTGGAATCCTCTATGTCACAGTATAGAGATTCCTTTAGGTGTCAGAGGAAAAGAAGAGTAGAAGACAGAAGTGGAAAATTCGAACTTAACAGAGGGAATGGAGTTCGAATTTTGCATTAAGGGATAGTGTTAGTCCATAAATAGAAGGATGTGAGAAGGAGGGAAGTAATTTTCGAAAATTAAGTGAAAATTTTGAAAACATTTTTGAAAAACATTACTTAATTTTCGAAAATGAAAATGGAAAAGAAATCAAGTGATTTTTGAAAAAGATTTTGAAATTAGAAGTCAAAAAGATTTGATTGAAAACTGTTTTGAAAAAGATGTGGTTAAGAAGATATGATTGATTAAAAAAATGTGATTGAGAAGATATGATTTGAAAAACATTTTAAAAAGATTTGATTTGAAAATTAAAAACTTGACTAACAGGAAAAGATATGATTCAAACATTAAACCTTTCTCAACAGAAAAGGTAACATACTTGAAATGTTGAATCAAATCATTGATTGATAGTAAGTATCTTTAAAAATGGAAAGAAATTGGTTTTGAAAAAGATTTGATTGGAAAATTGATTTGAAAAAGATTTGATTTTGAAAAGATTTTGAAAACTAAAAAAAAATTTGATTTGAAAACAAAATCTTCCCTTCTAGCCATCCTGGCGTTAAACGCCCAGAATGGTGCACATTCTGGCGTTTAACGCCCAAAATGCTACCCTTTTGGGTGTTAAACGCCCAACTAGGTACCCTGGCTGGCGTTTAAACGCCAGTCTGTCCTTCTTCACTGGGCGTTTTGAACGCCCAGCTTTTTCTGTGCAATTCCTCTGCTGTATGTTCTGAATCTTCAATTCTCTGTATTATTGACTTGAAAAGACACAAATTAAAAAATATTTTTGGATTTTTAATAATAAGGACAAATCAAAATGCAACAAGAATCAAATAACAATGCATGCAAGACACCAAACTTAGCAGTTTGTATACTACTGACACTAACAAAATGAAAATGCATATGAGACACACAAAACATTCAAGTCAATAGAATTCAAAGATCAGAGCAAGTAAATCATCAAGAACATCTTGAAGATCACTAAGACATATGAATGCATGCAATTGACACCAAACTTATGATGAGACACTAGACTCAAACAAGAAATATTTTTGGATTTTATGATTTTGTAAATTTTTTTGTGTTTTTCGAAAATTAAGTGGGAAAAAGGTATCAAAATTCTTAATGAGAATTCCAGGAATCAGTGCAATGCTAGTCTAACACTCCGGTCCAGGAATTAGACATGGCTTCACAGCCAGCCAAGCTTTCAAAGAAAGCTTCGGTCCAAAACACTAGACATGGCCAGAGGCCAGCCAAGCCTTAGCAGATCACTGCTCCAAGAGCAAGGTTGATAAAAATCAACAAGCTCTTGTGGTGATAAGTTGAAACCTTGGTCCAATGAGATTAGACATGGCTTCTCAGCCAGCCAGATTTCAACAAATCATCATGAAACTCTAGAATTCATCTTCAAGAATTTTGAAAAAAAAAATAAATACATAATCTAAGCAACAAGATGAACCGTCAGTTGTCCAAACGTGAACAATCCCTGGCAATAACGCCAAAAATTTGGTGTTGTTGCCGGATCTTGGCACTGATGTTACCAAAAGCTTGCTCAAAACTTGAACAATCCCCGGCAACGGCGCCAAAAACTTGGTGCGCAAAATTGTGAACAATACTTTTCACAACTCTCATAATCCCCGGTCATGAACCCCAAAAACTTGGTGTTCAATACCATGGCATTACACAACTTCGCACAACTAACCAGCAAGTGCACTGGGTCGTCCAAGTAATAAACCTTACGCGAGTAAGGGTCGATCCCACGGAAATTGTTAGTATTGAAGCAAGCTATGGTCATCTTGTAAATCTTAGTCAGGCAAACTCAAATGTATATGGTGATGAACGAAAATAACACAAAGGTAAAGATAGAGATACTTATGTAATT
>NC_092042.1:29574571-29597071 GCF_003086295.3 Arachis hypogaea | reverse complement strand
AAAATGAAATTCAAAAGCCAAGGTCAAAGTCTAAGTGGTAAAAAGTAAAGTAAAATCTAAAGGTAGCTAAAAAAAGGTCCTAATTACATCAAACTAACTTCTATATATACACTTTCTATTCTTGGATTTTGGGATTTGGATGGGCCTTTGATTTGGTGAAGAAATGAATTAAAATGGGAATTTAATTTGATTTTTCGGCCCATTAGAATTCACTCCCAGGAAGCTGCCCTGCCCTTGTGGAGGGCAGGGTAGAAAATTAATGCTTGGTGCTAGCAATTGGTGCGTGTTGGTGCAGCCTTGGTGCGCGTTTGGTGCGCCAAAGGCTGCCCTGCCCGCGCCAAGGGCAGGGCAGGAAAGGTTGATGCGCCAGATTTGAGGAGTGCGCGCGTTGGTGCTGCCAGAGGAGGAAATTGGTGCGCCAGGAAGAAAATTGGTGCGCCAGGGACGCAAAACGCTGCCCTGCCCGCGCCAAGGGCAGGGCAGGAACGGTTTGGTGCGCCAGGGACGTGAGTGCGCGCGCTTGGTGCTGCCAGGGGAGGAAATTGGTGCGCCAAATTTGTTGCTTGGTGCGCCAAGTTCTTGTGCCATCCAAATGCTGCCCTGCCCGCACCAAGGGCAGGGCAATGTCCTTTCCTTCACGTCCCAAGTTCGAATCACGGAGGAGGCAAACACGCTACATTTTTTTTTTGGCTTCTTGGCACGGTAGTGGACCTTAGTGCTTGGCTTCCTCATGGTTCCTTGTTCGAACCTTGTAGCATGCATAGTTGATATTTTCTCCTTGATTTTCTTCCTTATAGAGCCCGATTCTGCCCTCCACAGGGGCAGGGCAGAGTTTGCTTTCTCTTGGTCCCAAGGCACCATTTTGTGCTCTGCCCTTGTAGTGGGCAGGGCAGAGTTGCCTATTCTTGCTTGGTCACCTAATGTTGCTCTCCTAGAGGGCATTCTGCCCTTGTGGAGGGCAATGTTGCTTCCCCCATTGCAATGCGGCACGCTTCTCTCCTCTTTGGCCACGCTTTCCTTTTCTTGTGTTACGCTTCTTAGGCCACGCTTTTCATTTTCTTTTCTTTTCTTCACCTACAATAAACCAAACAACCACTCAAAGTATCACTAAATTCAAGAGGCTTATAAATCAATTAAAATGCAATTAAAATTAGCTTAAACCTCATGATTTAACATTAATTTCATGGTGGTTGCTTGATTTAGAGAAGTTATGCATTTTCACTCCAAATCACTTACTTAGGATACAAGAAAGTACATAAATGCTAGCAAAACAAGTGAAATTAGCTTGAAAAATGGGTATATGATGACTTGTCATCACAACACCAAACTTAAACCTTGCTTGTCCCCAAGCAAGCATCAAAACTAAGAGAAAATGGAATGAATAAGAAAAGAGTATATATCCTTATTATGCAGATAGCAGAACTTGATCTATGGGGCATTTATGCAGACAATGACAACTCAAGTTATTGTTCTTGTTACATAATATACATTTTGCATCAAAGGTTTGCTAAACTTGCTGTTATAAGACTCACTGTTTGATTCCTCCCTTGCTAACTTTTCTTGGCTTATAATGCTTTAACAAGCTTATTAATTTTTTTGAGGTTGGGTGTCAAATGCTGCAGCATAGCCTTTGGCTTTATTTTCTTTTCTTTTTGCTCAGCATCTTTCCACCACAGACACTTAGCTCATTAATTCTTCCTAGGATCATTGATGCCCAGCATCTCTTTGGATAACTAAATGCTTTGTATCTAAGTTGCTCTTTATTGTGGATTTTCAATTGGCCATCCCAAATCAGTTGATCTATGTGACCGGGTTTCAAAATACCCCTTAGAATTTACTCATCCAAGCAGGTCTCAGTACAAGAACACCACAGGCATATGTCCTAAGGTTCAAGCCATTGGTGTCCAACCTTTATTCTTTGTTTTTCTTGCCACTTTGGCTTTTTCTTTCCTTCTTCTTTCTGTTTTTGTTACCAAGGGTGTTTCATTATTGATAGGAGTCTTTGTAACAGCAAGCTAACTTACATTTGAATGAGAATGATATCATGCAACACTTATTTCATGAGTCATGCATTTAATCAAACACATATGCCACCACCAACTTCCATTCATACTTATGCAACATTGGATATTTTTCTTTTCAATTCAAACCAAACTCTTTTATTTAAGCATATGGGAAACAAAGCAATATTTAAACTAAGTGATGGATACAAGCATTATGCAGACTTGGCATTTTTCTAGCTAATTATTAACTAACTAAAATGAAAAGCAAAGAACAGAAAATGCATAGAGTAAAAGAAATAAATGATGGAGGCATATCATGTTTCAGGCATGCATCTCCTTATTAGAGACATGAAAGAGGAAGTATGAAAGAACTTTGCCACCTTCTAATGGTCATGGCTGCTGCTTGATTCTCCCTTCTTCTTCTTTCTCTTCCCTGTCTTGGAGTAATCTTGGATCTCTTCTCCAGGACATCTTCTAGCCCAAACAGAATCTATGAGTCCTTTGAGCCCAAAACCTTCCAATGTGTTAAAGGTTGACTCAGTGTATTGACGAGATTTTGCTTGTTGCTTGGCTAAGAATTCAGGGCATTGCTCAAATGGCTTGATCTCAGGATTGAGGGTTGGCAAATTGTGGGTCAAGTATTCCAACCTTGCTTGCATGTTTTCATCATACTCCATTCTTTGTACGTGTCTAACTTCTCCTATGGTATGATGAACATTCTTCCATTGATACAGGTTGTGACTATATTCCCCTGCTTTAGCTTGACTAAAATACAGCTTATTATATGATTCCTTGAATTCTTTGTATTGCTCTTTCTGCCCTTCAAGAATCTGTGCTTGAAATTCTTGCTGCTGAGTCATCATTTGTTGTTGCCATCTCTCTTGTTTCTCTTCCATTTGATGCTGCCAAGCTTCTCGTTCTTCTTTTTCTTTCAAGAATTGCTCCATGAATTCAGGATGGGGCTCTAGATATTTCTCTCGGCCCTCTTGATTTTGGCCTTGTTCGGCCTGCATAAGTTGATTTTGACCTTGTTGAGCCTGCATAAGTTGCTGAGATAATTCTTCAATTGATCTTTGCAATTGGCTCATATCAATGGCATCATAAGCTTGATTTCGTCCTTCCTCTCTTTGTGATCTCCTTTGTCTAGGAGCTACTACCCCTTCTTGATCTTCTTCTTCATTAATTCCCTCCATGCTCTTCTTGGTAATTCCTTTTCCTACTTTCACTTTTGTTGTGTCCTCATCTTCAAAGATTACATTAGCTCTGTTACATAGCCTTTGGATGGTGCTTGGATGTCCAAGACCTTTTGATTTGCTTGTGCTATCGGCCATTTCTTGAATGCTGTCGGCTATGAGTTGTGCAACATTGATCTCACCCCATGCAAGATGCAGTGTGTCAAGAGTGCTCGTTTGATTGTGACCCAAGAGGCATTTCCAGTTGGAAGGATAGATCTCCTCACTATTTCAAACCATCCTTTAGCCACAGGAGTAAGATTTATTCTCCTTATGTGACTTGGAACCCCCTTTGAATCTCTTTCCCAATCTGTATTTTCCATGCATATCCCTTGCAGGATCTCATCAGGATTATTTTCCCGTTGCAATCTAGCCTCATAACTAAGCTATGGATAGGTTATGGTTCTCAACTTGAGGGCTCTGGTGATAGCAGCTGGGCTAAAACTCACTTCAACCCCTCTGACATAGCTTGTATAAGGAGCACTATTTTTGTTTTCTTTTGCAGCATTTGCATAGAACTCCCTAATCATTACTGCACTGATGTCAGTCAGAGGAGCAGACAAAAGTTCCCACCTTCTTTCTCTAGTAATTTGCCTCATGATGGGGTATTCTCCTTCCCTCAAATCAAGGCCTTTCTCATAGATGACATTCTTTGCCACCATGAACCTATGATATCTCCCTTCATGGAATTGGGATCTAAACTTTCTTGCATCAAATGGTGGAGGTTCGATTTCCATGGGTTCTTTTCCCGGCCTTCTTTTTGAGCTTGAGGAGGCCATTGAAAATTAAAGTGAAAAGAAATAGGAAGTAAGAATAGAAGAAATATGTGTTGTGTTTGGGGTGAATCTTGGTTCGGTTTTGATGTGTGAGGTGAGGGGATTATGTTAGTTTTTGGAAGTGGAAGAGAATATGGTTTTAATATGAAAGTGGCTTGAATAAAAGAAAGTGTATGCCGTGTTGGTGCAACGGCTATTTATAGGCCATGTTTCCAAGCTTTTCAACAAAACCACAATGAATGAATGAAGAGGGAACCGTTTGTGTTCATGAAGGGCTGAGATTGGTTTGCTCATTCAAAGAATGCATGAGATGGACGGCTTGCATGCATGGTTGAGGCTTGACGAGGATTCTCCTCCCATTGGCTGCATGCACTTCGGTGTCCAATGTTGCATGCATGCAAATTTTGTTCCCCATGAGCACGTTCTCCTAGGCACATGTGACCTCCCTCACATAGCTCCTCCTAGCCGTGGCCCCTCCTTGTGTTTGTCTTAACCTTTTTCTCCTACATAAATCAAAACAGCAAGCTTAGAATATAATATAACCGTGGCAACTTGTTTGCAATAATAAAAGAGATTGTTTTGGTTTGTTTAATAGTTATTAAAATTTTTTTTGTGATTAATTGTGTCCCTAAATAAAATGTTAAAAGTTGGTGAACACCAAACTTATCTTTTATTAAGGGGATGGCTTAACAATGCAAACCGTTCTCACAATTGATGCATTTTTAAAACAAATTGATGTATGATCCCTTATCTGTATGGTTTTGAGTCCATGCTTAGAAAATGATCCTCTGAACCTTGTTGCATATGCGGACACCAAACTTAGTGTTTGGTCACATGCTTTATCAAAAGACTTATGCATATGCTCTAAAAGACAATCCTCTTCTTTGAACAATGAACTTGGGTGTGCCTTAAGGTACACCAAACTTAGAAGTTTGCCATGTGCTTCAAAATGACATACGCATTTACCAGGCATGAAAATTCAAAACCATATTTAGAAGAATCATAGCTTATTAAATAAAAGAGAAGACAAAAATCTTAAACCATGGGTTGCCTCCCATGAAGCGCTCTTTTATTGTCATTAGCTTGACATTGACCTCCCTTTAAGGTGGTTGATGTTGGTGATGTCTCAATTTGTCACCTCTCACTGTCAGCTTTCTCTGTGTGCTTTGATGCTCAATTTCCATATGCTCAAGAGAAAGTATTTGGTTGACAGTGTAATAATCTTCTGCTCCCTGCTGTTGGTATACTAGTTGCACCTTATCACCCTTAGAGAATCCTTCAGTTGGGATTTTCTTGTTCTTCCACCCTTTGTGAGCCTTTTTCTTGCTCTTTACCCTTTTCTTGCTTGTTGATCTTTTTTTCTTGACAGTTACTTGAGTTGTGATGCCTTCCTTCTTGCCGATCACCCCTGCTTCTTTGTGAATCCCCTTTTCTTCTTGTATCTGTTTGTTTATCTGTTCCACTTCTTTTTCAGTTGATTGCTTTGGAAGGAGATCATCACTCATTTTGCTTGTTTCTTCATCCCTTTGTAATTCTGGGAAGACTTTCAGGATGATGCTCTCCTCATGCATCCTAAGGGTTAACTCTCCTTGCTCTATGTCCACAATGGCTCTAGCAGTGGCCAAAAATGGTCGACCAAGTATTATAGAGTCATTTCCATTTTCTGAAGAATCCAGGATCACAAAGTCTGCTGGATAGATGAACTTGCCAACCTTAACTAAAAGGTTCTCAATCAGCCCCTTAGGATAGACTATTGATTGATCCACCAATTCCAAAGTCATCTCTGTTGGTTTCACCTCCTCTATGCCAAGCTTTTTCACTAGAGAATATGGGATTAGATTTATGCTTGCTCCTAGATCGCACATCCCTTTGTTAATGAACAGGTTTCCAATAGTGCATGGTAAGAAGAAACCTCCAGGGTCTTCAAGCTTGGGAGGGAGTCCCTTTTTAATGAGGGCACTGCATTCTTCACTGAGCATCACAGTTTCCTTCTCATTCCAATCTCTTTTCTTGTTGATGAGTTCTTTTAAGAACTTGGCATACAGGGGCATTTGCTCCAAAGCCTCTGCCAAAGGTATGTTGATTTCCAACTTCTTGAAAGTCTCAAGAAATTTGTGGAAGTGCTGGTCCTTTGTTTCCTTGTGAAATCTTTGTGGATAAGGTAGTGGTGGTGTTGAGCTCTTCTCCACTTGATGCTGTTTTGGAATTGGTTCTTCCATGATTTTCTTTCCTTTCTTCAAATTCTGTGGCTTGTTGTCTTCCTCTGTGAGCTTTTCTGAAGCACTCTTGGTTATTATGTCCTTGTTGATGGTTTTATCCTTCTTTGTTGGTCCTTGGCTACCATCTGTTAACACTCTTCCACTTCTCAGTTGCACAACCTTGCATTCTTCCTTTGGGTTGGGAATGGTGTCACTAGGTAGTGAACTTGATGGCTTCTCAACAGAGATCTTCTTAGAGATTTGTCCAATCTGCCTCTCTAGGTTCTTCATGGAGGCTTCTTGATTCTTGGTTGTCAATTCTTGGCTCTTCATTAGTTTCTCCATGAGTAGCTCTAGATTGGTGATTCTCTGTGAGTCTTGTGAGATGGTTTGATTTTGGGGTATTGATGGATGAAGATAAGTGTTTTGGTTAGTTGGGTGGCTATTGGGTGGGTATTGGTTAGAATTTGGGTAGTTGTTTTGTGGTTTTCTGTATGAGTTTTGGTTAGTGTTTGGCTGGGGGTTGTGGTTTGTGTTTTTCCAATTGTTTTGGCCTATGTTTCTTTGCCATGGTTGTTGGTTTTGAGTATGGTTGTCTCCCCATCTGAGGTTGGGATGGTTCTTCCAAGATGGATTGTAGGTATCACCATAGACTTCATTTGTTCCAGGATTTTGGTTGTGCATGTATTGAACTTGCTCTTGTTGTTGCTCCTCTTGAGTTTCTTCATTTTGCACCCAAGTGGTTGGAGGTTGGCTTGTGGTGCTCACTGCTCCCACTTGCAAGCCATCAATTCTCTTAGCCATTTGTTCAAATTGTTGTTGAATCTGCTGCTGCATCATCTTGTTTTGGGCTAAGATTGAATCAACTCCTTCCAACTCCATGACTCTTCTTCTCTGTGATGGTTGGCGTTGTCTTTGATGAGCAAAGAAATATTGGTTGTTGGCCACCATATCAATGAGGTTTTGAGCTTCCTCTGTGGTCTTCATGAGTTGTAGAGAGCCTCCGGCAGAGTGATCAAGAGCTTCTTGAGCTTTAAGGGTGAGGCCTTCATAGAAGTTTTGTAACTTATCCCATTCAGTAAACATCTCTGGTGGACATTTCCTCAATAAAGCCTTATATCTTTTCCATGCTTCATATAAGTTCTCGGCCTCCAATTGAGTGAATGTTTGAACCTCAGTCTTCAACCTTAAGATTCTTTGAGGTGGATAGAACTTGGCAAGAAACTTGCTCACCAAGTCATCCCAAGTGTTGATGCTTTCTTTTGGAAAGGTTTCTAGCCATTGAGTGGCTTTATCTCTGAGAGAGAATGGGAAGAGCAGCAACTTGTAGCTATCAGGGGGTACACCATTTGTTTTCACCGTGTCACATATTCTCAAAAATGTGGACAGATGTTGATTTGGATCCTCCAAGGGCCCTCCTCCAAAAGAACAATTGTTTTGAACCAGAGTGATGAGTTGTGGCTTGAGTTCAAAGTTGTTTGCATTGACATTGGGAGGAAGAATGCTACTCCCACAATGCCTAGCATTTGCAAATGTGTATGAAGCCAAGACTCTTCTCTGTTGTTGATTATTGTTGGCTCCATCTCCTGGTTGATTGGTATCTCCTTCCATGTCTTGGAATTCCTCCTCAGATTCTTCTTCTCCAACAATATTCTTCCCTCTTTCAGCTCTTCTTATTCTCCGAAGAGTCCTTTGATCAATTTCAGAAATGATAGGGGAAGATCTTCCTATACCTGACATACAAACACACAACAATAAACACACAAGCCCAGAAAACCAATGAAGCTTCAATCTATAGCTAGAATGAAGGTTTAGTTAGTTTAAGCAAAAATTCAAACAGTTAGTGTGTTAGTGAGAGTTAGAACAACAGAAAAGAAAAAGTGCTTAATCTAGACCTCCACTTCACTTAATCATTGTCAATCTGTTTCAATCCCCGGCAACGGCGCCAAAAACTTGATGTGTGGAAAGCGATCCAACACAAAACTCACCGGCAAGTGTACCGGGTCGCATCAAGTAATAATAACTCACATGAGTGAGGTCGATCCCACAGGGATTGAAGGATTGAGCAATTTTAGTTTAGTGGGTGATTTAGTCAAGCGAATCAAGTTTTGGTTGAGTAACAGAAAGTAAATGACAGTAAATGTAAAGGGGGAAGGGAGAAGTGCAGTAAATTGAAGAACAGAATTGTAAATTTGCAGAATCTTAAAGAGCAAGAAAGTAAATGACTGAAACTTAAAGTGCAAGAAACTTAAATTGTAGTAACTTAAATGACAAGAAAAATAAATGGCTTGAATATAAAAGGGAATTGAGGAATGGGATTACAAGATCTAAACAAAGAAGAAGTAAATTGCAGCAATTGATTGAACAGAAATTGAATCGGAAGCAAATAGCATTCAAACAGAAAGGAAATAAAATGCAGTAAAGGTTCACAGAAGAACCCAAAATGAGTTGTGATCTCAGGACCCAAGGGCTTAGGTAGCAGAGCCTAAAACCCAATTTCCTTCCCAGATCTGAATTATCTAAGCAATTGACAGAAAATTAAAGAAGAAGTAATAGAAGAACAGAATTGGAATTGAATTATGCAGAAAACAAAGTGCAAAGAGCTTGAATGGGAATTGGGACAGAATTTCCCCAATTTCACACACCCAAAACTCAGAAAAAGAAGAGTAGAATTGCCCAAGGGAAATGAAGAAGGAGATTAGTCAATTCTCCCTTGATCCTCTTAGTGCTCGGACAAGTCTCTCAAGAAAGCTCAAAGAAAATGAAATTCAAAAGCCAAGGTCAAAGTCTAAGTGGTAAAAAGTAAAGTAAAAGCTAAAGGTAGCTAAAAAAAGGTCCTAATTACATCAAACTAACTTCTATATATACACTTTCTATTCTTGGATTTTGGGATTTGGATGGGCCTTTGATTTGGTGAAGAAATGAATTAAAATGGGAATTTAATTTGATTTTTCGGCCCATTAGAATTCACTCCCAGGAAGCTGCCCTGCCCTTGTGGAGGGCAGGGCAGAAAATTAATGCTTGGTGCTAGCAATTGGTGCGTGTTGGTGCAGCCTTGGTGCACGTTTGGTGCGCCAGAGGCTGCCCTGCCCGCGCCAAGGGCAGGGCAGGAAAGGTTGATGCGCCAGATTTGAGGAGTGCGCGCGTTGGTGCTGCCAGAGGAGGAAATTGGTGCGCCAGGAAGAAAATTGGTGCGCCAGGGACGCAAAATGCTGCCCTGCCCGCGCCAAGGGCAGGGCAGGAACGGTTTGGTGCGCCAGGGACGTGAGTGCGTGCGCTTGGTGCTGCCAGGGGAGGAAATTGGTGCGCCAAATTTGTTGCTTGGTGCGCCAAGTTCTTGTGCCATCCAAATGCTGCCCTGCCCGCACCAAGGGCAGGGCAATGTCCTTTCCTTCACGTCCCAAGTTCGAATCACGGAGGAGGCAAACACGCTACATTTTTTTTTGGCTTCTTGGCACGGTAGTGGACCTTAGTGCTTGGCTTCCTCATGGTTCCTTGTTCGAACCTTGTAGCATGCATAGTTTATATTTTCTCCTTGATTTTCTTCCTTATAGAGCCCGATTCTGCCCTCCACAAGGGCAGGGCAGAGTTTGCTTTCTCTTGGTCCCAAGGCACCATTTTGTGCTCTGCCCTTGTAGTGGGCAGGGCAGAGTTGCCTATTCTTGCTTGGTCACCTAATGTTGCTCTCCTAGAGGGCATTCTACCCTTGTGGAGGGCAATGTTGCTTCCCCCATTGCAATGCGGCACGCTTCTCTCCTCTTTGGCCACGCTTTCCTTTTCTTGTGTTACGCTTCTTAGGCCACGCTTTTCATTTTCTTTTCTTTTCTTCACCTACAATAAACCAAACAACCACTCAAAGTATCACTAAATTCAAGAGGCTTATAAATCAATTAAAATGCAATTAAAATTAGCTTAAACCTCATGATTTAACATTAATTTCATGGTGGTTGCTTGATTTAGAGAAGTTATGCATTTTCACTCCAAATCACTTACTTAGGATACAAGAAAGTACATAAATGCTAGCAAAACAAGTGAAATTAGCTTGAAAAATGGGTATATGATGACTTGTCATCAATGCCGGGCGTGTTACAGCGTTGGCCGGACGGCGTTGCAACGGATGCCGGACGCTTTGCAACGTTGGCTGGGGTCGTTGCAACGGATGCTGGGCGCGGTGCAACGTTGGCCGTGGCCGTTGCAGCGGAGGCAGGGCGCGGTGCAACGTTGGCTGGGGTCGTTGCAACGGAGGCAAGGCGGCTTGCAACGTTGGCCGTGGCCGTTGCAACGGAAGCAGGGCGGCTTGCAACGGACGCTGGGCGCGTTGCAATGCATGCTGGGCGTGATGCATCGTTGGCTGGGAGCGTTGCAACGGAGGCTGGGTTTGGTGCATCGTTGGCTAGGAGCGTTGCTTCGGAGGCACCCGCCGTTGCAACGGACGCCGGACGCATTGCAACGTTGGCCGGCGGCGTTGCAACGGATTACGGGCGCGTTGCAACGTTGGCCGGGGGCGTTGCCCGTGGCCGTTGCACCGGATGCTGGGCGCGGTGCAACGGATGCGGGGGTCTGTTGCAACGGAGGCAGGGCGCGGTGCAACATTGGCGGGGTCGTTGCAACGGAGGCAGCGCGGCTTGCAACGATGGCCGTGGCCGTTGCAACGGAGGCAGCGCGGCTTGCAACGGACGCTGGGCGGCTTGCAACGGACGCTGGGCGCGGTGCATTGTTGGCTGGGAGCGTTGCAACGGAGGCAGGTCGCGTTGCAACGTTGGCTGGGGGCCGTTGCACCGGATGCTGGGCGCGGTGCAATGGATGCTGGGGTCGTTGCAACGTTGGCTGGGGTCGTTGCAACGGAGGCAGGGCGCCATGCAACGTTGGCCGTGGCCGTTGCACCGGAGGCAGGGTGCGGTGCAGCGTTGGCTGGGGCCGTTGCAACGGAGGCAGGTCGCGTTGCAACGTTGGCTGGGGGCATTGAACCGGATGCTGGGCGCGGTGCAACGGATGCTGGGGTCCGTTGCAACAGAGGCAGGGCGCGTTGCAACGGATGCCGGACGCGTTGCAACGTTGGCTGCGGTCGTTGCAATGGAGGCAGGGCGCCATGCAACGTTGGCCGTGGCCGTTGCACCGGAGGCAGGGCGCGGTGCAGCGTTGGCTGGGGGCCGTTGCAACGGATGCTGGGCGCGGTGCAACGGACGCTGGGCGCGTTGCAACGCATGCTGGGCGCAGTGCATCGTTGGCTGGGAGCGTTGCATCGGAGGCACCCGCCGTTGCAACGGAGGCAGGTCGCGTTGCAACGTTGGCTGGGGGCCGTTGCACCGGATGCTGGGCGCGGTGCAACGGATGCTGGGGTCCGTTGCAACGGATGCCGGACGCGTTGCAACGTTGGCTGGGGTCGTTGCAACGGAGGCAGGGCGCCATGCAACGTTGGCCGTGGCCGTTGCACCGGAGGCAGGGCGCGGTGCAGCGTTGGCTGGGGGCCGTTGCAACGGATGCTGGGCGTGGTGCAACGGACGCTGGGCTCGTTGCAACGCATGCTGGGCGCAGTGCATCGTTGGCTGGGAGCGTTGCATCGGAGGCACCCGCCGTTGCAATGGAGGCAGGTCGCGTTGCAACGTTGGCTGGGGGCCGTTGCACCGGATGCTGGGCGCGGTGCAACGGATGCTGGGGTCCGTTGCAACGGAGGCAGGGCGCGTTGCAACGGATGCCGGACGCGTTGCAACGTTGGCTGGGGTCGTTGCAACGGAGGCAGGGCGCCATGCAACGTTGGCCGTGGCTGTTGCACCGGAGGCAGGGCGCGGTGCAGCGTTGGCTGGGGGCCGTTGCAACGGACACTGGGCGCGTTGCAACGCATGCTGGGCACGGTGCATCGTTGGCTGGGAGCGTTGCATCGGAGGCACCCGCCGTTGCAACGGAGGCAGGTCGCGTTGCAACGTTGGCTGGGGGGCGTTGCACCGGATGCTGGGCGCGGTGCAACGGATGCTGGGGTCCGTTGCAACGGAGGCAGGGCGCGTTGCAACGGATGCCGGACGCGTTGCAACGTTGGCTGCGGTCGTTGCAACGGAGGCAGGGCGCCATGCAACGTTGGCCGTGGCCGTTGCACCGGAGGCTGGGCGCGGTGCAGCGTTGGCTGTGGGCCGTTGCAACGAATGCTGGGCGCGGTGCAACGGATGCTGGGCGCGTTGCAACGGAGGCTGGGTTTGGTGCATCGTTGGCTGGGAGCGTTGCATCGGAGGCACCCGCCGTTGCAACGGAGGCACCGACCATTGCAACGGAGGGGGCAAATTTTCATATCTCACAATTGGCTCGTGCAATTTTTATGAAATTTTGAGGGAACCTTGGTAATATTATTTAAAGGCTGCACAAAAATATCCAGGTCAAAAATCGCACTTTTGCTCCGTTTTTCATTTTTTTTGAATTTCCTGCTTTTCGGGTGGGAAAAAAATCGGCAAAAAAAATCCACACAGTGTAAATTCACCAAATTTGGTGGATAGAAAGATCTTATTTTTCTAGAGATTGTCGCAAAAAACGGCGTCAAAACTCGACCTCTAGAGCCGTTTCCTTGAGTATGTCTCCTCACGGAAAAGGATGTCTACCCGTGGCACTTTGGTAATGGCTCGGCAGCCTATTATAGGGGGAGGGGTGTCGTGCTGCTGAAACTCAAGTTGCCCAAAGGCTTGCTGGGCGCAATGCAAGCAAGATGCACGATGCCTTGCCATCCCCTAGGCACACTAGCAAGCCCGTTGTGGTTGTGGTGTGCCGTCGGGGTCCCCCGCCCCGGGTCCAAGGTCGAGCATGGGCGTCGGGCTGCTGCACACCCCGATCACCAAAGGACCAAGAAGGGAAATACGTCCATGCACGCCCCATCTGGGCACCACCAAGGGAGCATGGCATGGTCGAGTTGTGCCTTGTGCACCCGCGGCGTGCTCGCCTTACGTCTCTGGTCGACGCAAGACGGTGCCCGACGCGGTGTTGGTTTTGCTGTGCGGGTTGCTTAATCTAGACGGTACGGCTGTTCGATTATCGCCCGAAGCACCTCACGCCTCGGGCTGTCCCTTGAATGTTCTTGGTCGCTTCCCCCGAACCCTGCCCAGTGGAGTTGGCTCGGCACTCCCGTATGCTTCCGCTTGCCTGCACGCTCCAAGGCGTGCGGAGGGCTGTTCGTCCGGGCGTGCTGGGTTTGCGGACCGTGGTGGCGGATGAGTGGTGTGCGGGTCGTTAGTGTGTCTGGTTCCTTGCCTCGCGCACCGAACGGCCGCGCTGAAACACGAGTTGCCCAAAAGGCTTGCTGGGCGCAATGCGAGCAAGGTGAGATGCCGAAAGGCTTGCTGGGCGCAATGCCAGCAAGATGCACGTTTCCTAGGCACACTAGCAAGCCCGTTGTGGTTGTGGTGTGCCGTCGGGGTCCCCCGCCCCGGGTCCAAGGTCGAGCACGGGCGTCGGGCTGCTGCACACCCCAATCACCAAAGGACCAAGAAGGGAAACACGTCCATGCACGCCCCATCTGGTCACCACCAAGGGAGCATGGCGTGGTCGAGTTGTGCCTTGTGCACCCGCGGCGTGCTCGCCTTACGTCTATGGTCGCGCAAGACGGTGCCCGACGCGGTGTTGGTTTTGCTGTGCGGGTTGCTTAATCTAGACGGTGCGGCTGTTCGATTATCGCCCGAAGCACCTCACGCCTCGGGCTGTCCCTGGAATGTTCTTGGTTGCTTCCCCCGAACCCTGCCCAGCGGAGTTGGATCGGCACTCCCGTATGCTTCCGCTTGCCTGCACGCTCCAAGGCGTGCGGGGGGCTGTTCGTCCGGGCCTGCTGGGTTTGCGGACCGTGGTGGCGGATGAGTGGTGTGCGGGTCGTTAGTGTGTCTGGCTCCTTGCCTCGCGCACCGAACGGCCGCGCTGAAACACGAGTTGCCCAAAAGGCTTGCTTGGCGCAATGCGAGCAAGGTGAGATGCCGAAAGGCTTGCTGGGCGCAATGCCAGCAAGATGCACGTTGCCTAGGCACACTAGCAAGCCCGTTGTGGTTGTGGTGTGCCGTCGGGGTCCCCCGCCCCGGGTCCAAGGTCGAGCACGGGCGTCGGGCTGCTGCACACCCTGATCACCAAAGGACCAAGAAGGGAAACACGTCCATGCACGCCCCATCTGGGCACCACCAAGGGAGCATGGCGTGGTTGAGTTGTGCCTTGTGCACCCGCGGCGTGCTCGCCTTACGTCTATGGTCAACGCAAGACGGTGCCCGACGCGGTGTTGGTTTTGCTATGCGGGTTGCTTAATTTAGACGGTGCGGCTGTTCGATTATCGCCCGAAGCACCTCACGCCTTGGGCTGTCCCTTGAATGTTCTTGGTCGCTTCCCCCGAACCCTGCCCAGCGGAGTTGGCTCGGCACTCCCGTATGCTTCCGCTTGCTGCACGCTCCAAGGCGTGCGGGGTGCTGTTCGTCCGGGCGTGCTGGGTTTGCGGACCGTGGTGGCGAATGAGTGGTGTGCGGGTCGTTAGTAATTAATTAAAAGAAAATAATAAATTTTGAAAAGAAATTTTTTTGAAAAGAAACTATCCTATCAATATTGATTTAATGACTCTATAACAATAAAAAAATAAAAATAAATTATTCCTAATCTAAGAAATAAAATAAGCCTTCAATTGTCCAAACTCAATAATCCCCGGCAACGGCGCCAAAAACTTGGTGGACGAAATTGTGATCAACAATATTGGCTCTTGGGCATGTACACAAAAACTATTGTGTCTCTTGTTCATTCAAAATTCTTATTATGGCACTGGTTGAATTCACAACTCCGTTCAACTAACCAGCAAGTGTACTGGGTCGTCCAAGTAATACCTTACGTGAGTAAGGGTCGAATCCAC
The DNA here is from genome assembly GCF_003086295.3 of Arachis hypogaea. Classification (NCBI taxonomy): domain Eukaryota; kingdom Viridiplantae; phylum Streptophyta; class Magnoliopsida; order Fabales; family Fabaceae; genus Arachis; species Arachis hypogaea. Next base: position 29,582,014 of record NC_092042.1, on the reverse strand, counting down.
AGAGATTATTGGTTTGAAGCAATCAATATTTATTTTATTAATCTTAGTCAGGATGTCAACAAGGTTATTTGGATTAAAAGTGAAATTACTAGATTTGATTATAAAAATAAAAGAGGGAACAATGTTACTTTGATTTGCAGTACTGGGGAATATGTTGGAGTTTTGGAGATGCTTTGTCCTCTGACTTCAACTCTTCCTTGAAATCCTCTTCTCACACGCAGGTTCCTTCCATGGCAAGCTCTATGTAGGGTGTCACCGTTGTCAGTGGCTACTTCCCATCCTCTCAGTGAAAACGTTCCTATGCTCTGTCACAGCACGGCTAATCATCTGTCGGTTCTCAATCAGGTTGGAATAGAATCCATTGATTCTTTTGCGTCTGTCACTAACGCCCAGCCCTCAGGAGTTTGAAGCACGTCACAGTCATTCAATCCCGGAATCCTACTCGGAATACCACAGACAAGGTTTAGACTTTCCGGATTCTCATGAATACCGCCATCTACCTAGCTTATACCACGAAGATTCTGTTGGGGAATCTAAGAGATGTTCATTCAGTCTGATGTAGAACGGAGGTGGTTGTCAGGCACACGTTCATGGATTGAGGAAGGTGATGAGTGTCACGGATCATCACCTTCTCCACAGTTAAGCGCGAATAAACATCTTAGATAAGAACAAGCGTGTTTGAATGGAAAACAAAGGAATTGTATTAAATCATCGAGACGCTGCAGAGCTCCTCACCCCCAACAATGGAGTTTAGAGACTCATGCCATCACAAAGTATGTAATTCAGATCTGAAAATGTCATGAGGTACCAGAAATGTCTGTAAAAGTTGTTTAAATAGTAAACTAGTAACCTAGGTTTACAGAAAATGAATAAACTAAGATAATTGGTGCAGAAATCCACTTCTGGGGCCCACTTGGTGTGTGCTGGGGCTGAGACTAAAGCTTTCCACGTGTAGAGGCCTTTCTTGGCGTCAAACTTCAGGTTATGACGTGTTTTGGGCGTTCAACTCCGGATAATGACGTTTTTCTGGCGTTTAACTCTAGACAGCAGCATGAACTTGGCGTTTAACGCCAAGTTACGTCGTCTATCCTTGCGCAAAGTATGGACTATTATATATTGCTGGAAAGCCCTGGATGTCTACTTTCCAACGCCGTTGAGAGCGCGCCAATTGGGCTCCTGTAGCTCCAGAAACTCCATTTCGAATGCAGGGAGGTCAGGATCCAACAGCATCAGCAGTCCTTTTTCAGCCTAAGTCAGATTTTTGCTCAGCTCCCTCAATTTCAGCCAGAAAATACCTGAAATCACAGAAAAACACACAAACTCATAGTAAAGTCCAGAAATATGATTTTTGCCTAAAAACTAATATTATTCTACTAAAAACTAACTGAAACATGCTAAAATCTACATGAAATTACCCCCAAAAAGCGTACAAAATATCCGCTCATCACAACACCAAACTTAAACTGTTGCTTGTCCTCAAGCAACTAGATGAATAAAATAGGTTCTAACAGAAATAAAGAAATAATAATATTTTCGAGTTTTAAATGAGGCTCAGATTCTTATTAGATGAGCGGGGCTTGTAGCTTTTTGTCTCTGAATAGTTTTGGCATCTCCCTGTATCTTTAAATTTTCAGAATGATTGGCATCCTTAGGAACTCAGAATTCAGATAGTATTGTTGACTCTCCTAGTGTAGTATGTTGATTCTTGAACACAGTTATTTTATGAGTCTTGGCTGTGGCCCTAAGCACTTTGTCTTCCAGTATTACCACCAGATACATAAATGCCACAGACACATAACTGGGTGAACCTTTTCAGATTATGACTCAGCTTTGCTAGAGTCCCCAGTCAGTGGTGTCCAGAGCTCTTAAGCACACTCTTTTGCTTAGGATCACGACTTTAACCACTCAGTCTCAAGCTTTTCACTTGGACCTTCATGACACAAGCACATGGTTAGGGACAACTTGGTTTAGCCGCTTAGGCCTGGATTTTATTTCCTTGGGCCCTCCTATCCATTGATGCTCAAAGCCTTGGATCCTTTTTACTCTTGGCTAGTGCCCATGGCTTGTGAATATTGTGTTTTTTTTTTTTGACTGCTTTTTCTTGCTTCAAGAATCAATTTCATGATCTTTCAGATCATCAACAATATTTTTCGTGTTCCTCATTCTTTCAGGAGCCAATATTCATCAAATTCAAAGTACATATTATGCACTGTTCAAGCATTCATTCAGAGAACAAAAAGTATTGCCACCACATATAATTAATTATAATTTTATTTATTAAGAACTCGAAAAATATAAATTACTTCTTTATTCTAAAAGAAAATCTACTACTTTATTCATGCCTAATGATGATGAGAAAAATAAATTATAACTTAATTGGAAATAAAATCAAAATAGACATACTAATTACTACTAAATATCTTCTAAGGTCAATTTCTAAAAGGAATAATTATCACTAAGTTAAAACAGAAAAATTGGAACTCAGCAACCTGTTGTTTTGAGGAGTGGATGCTCCTCTAATTCTTTGGGGTGTGGTTCAAGGATTAATTTTTGGCGCTTCAGCTCCCTTATATCACGCCCTTGCTCTTCTTGTTCTTTGAGCAGTTTGCAAATCATGCTACCTTGATTATTCTGTTCTTCCTTTATTTGATCCATAGCTTCTTGCAATCTGGAAATAGAAGCCTCAAGCTGTTCCCAATATTCGAATTGGGGCAGTTCTGGGAGGGCTTCTTGTGCTCTCCTTCTGGCAGGATCCTCTTGTTGCTGTTGCCTGATCATTGATGTTCCAGTAATGGGCTTTTCAATTGGGATATATTCAGTTATTCCCATCTTTACTCCAGCATCTTTGCAAAGCATAGAAATTAGGCTTGGATAAGCCAATTTGGCGTCCTTAGAATTCCTGTTTGCTATTTTATATAGCTCACAGGAGATCAGCTGATGGACTTCCACTTCTTTTCCTAACATGATGCAGTGAATCATGACAGCTCTTTTGATGGTAATTTCAGAATGGTTGCTGGTGGGCAATATGGAACGACTAATGAAATCCAGCCAGCCTCTGGCTACTGGTTTTAGATCTTCTCTTTTGATTTGAACTGGGATGCCAGTTGTACTGGTAGTCCACTTGGCTCCAGGGATGCATATGTCCTCCAGAACCTTGTCCAGCCCTTTATTGACCCTCATCATTCTCCTATTAAAGGAGTCTGGGTCATCTTTCAGTTGAGGAATCTTGAATATCTCCCTGATCCTGTCAGAATTGGTATGAATGATCTTCCCTCTGACTAGGGTCTTATGGTCAAAGAGAGCAGCTCCAATGATTCTTTGCCTTTCTGTTTGCCATAGATTAGCATAAAATTCCTGAACCATGTTCTTCCCCACTTTCGTTTCAGGATTGGCCAGAATTTCCCAATTCCTGTTTCGAATTTGCTCTTGGATCTCCGGATATTCATCTTCTTTCAGATCAAATCTGACTTCCGGGATCACTGATCTGTGACTCATTATCTTGTAGTAATGGTCTGAATGTTCTTTAGTTAAGAACTTCCCTTGATTCCAAAGTGGCTTTGGAGCACTTTCTTTCTTCTCTCTTGGGGCGGTTTGCTTTCCTTTAGGAGCCATGATCTTAAGTGAGTGTGTTTTTGTGATCACGGATAAGCACACCAAACTTAGAGTTTTGCTTGTCCTCAAGCAAAGGAGAAGAAAAAAGAGGGATAGAAGGAGAGCAATTGTGGAATGGTGATGGTGAGGGGACGCCGAACACAATATATAGGGAGGGGGGTGGGAAATTTTCGAAAAAAATAAGAAAGAGATAAAATAGAAGATATGATTTTAAAAGATATGATTAGAAAAAGATATAATTTTGAAAAGAAAAAGATATGAATTATAATTTAAAAGATAGATTTGAAATTTAATTTTGAAAAAAGATTCTAAAAGATAATTGATGTGTTGAAAGCAAATTTGAAAAGATGATGGATTGAATTGGAAAGCCATTTGTTCTTTTGGGTTAAGATAAATCTAAAACATTTGCAATCATTGGATTTTAGAAATTAGGATAAAAACTTTTGGAATTGAAAGTGATAATTTAAAATATGTTTATGCAAGAAATCATGAATTGAAACATAAAAAGTTAGAAAAAATGTGAAGAAAAATGAATTTTACCTCCTTCCCACCATCCTGGCGTTAAACGCCCACATGTTGCTTCTCCTGGGCGTTCAACGCCCATGTGATGCTTCTTTCTGGCGTTGAACGCCAGGAGGTCCTTCTTTACTGGGCGTTTTTCTAAACGCCCAGAATGCTAGCAGATTGGCGTTAAACGCCCAGAAGGTGCATCTTTCTGGCGTTTAACGCCCAGAAGATGCTCCTTTCTAGCGTTTAACGCCCAGAAGGCTACCCTTACTGGCGTTAAACGCCCAGTGGGTGCTTCTTTTGGGCGTTTAACGCCCAAAGTGTTTCTTACTGGCTTTTTCATGCCAGTGAGCTTCCAAATTTCTCTGTAACTCTTGGGACTTCAGTAAATTGCTATTTCACCTTTGAAGATACTTAGACCTAAACCTGTAAAGAAAGAAAATTTATTTAATTAGTAATTAACTTTGTACATGGCTGGGTTGCCTCCCAGCAAGCGCTTCTTTAATGTCATTAGCTGGACTATCACTGATCTTTAATTAAGTCTCAGTCTTGAGCATTCTTGCTCGAGATTACCTTCAAGATAGTGTTTAACTCTTTGTCCATTAACAATGAACTTTTTGTTAGAGTCACTATCCTGAAGTTCTATGTATCCATATGGTGATACGCTTGTGATTACATATGGACCTCTCCACCGGGATTTTAATTTCCCAGGGAATAATTTGAGCCTTGAATTAAATAGCAGGACTTTCTGTCCTGGCTCAAAGACTCTGGATGACAATTTCTTATCATGCCATCTTTTTGCTTTCTCTTTGTAAATTTTTGCATTTTCGAAAGCATTGAGTCTAAATTCCTCTAGCTCATTTAACTGGAGCAATCGTTTTTCTCCAGCTAACTTGGCATCAAGGTTCAGGAATCTGGTTGCCCAATAGGCCTTGTGTTCCAGTTCTACTGGCAAGTGACATGCCTTTCCATACACGAGCTGGTATGGAGAGGTCCCTATGGGGGTCTTGAATGCTGTTCTGTATGCCCACAGAGCATCATCCAAGCTTCTTGCCCAATCCTTTCTACGGTTAATTACAGTCCGTTCCAGGATTCTTTTAAGTTCTCTATTTGAGACTTCAGCTTGCCCATTAGTTTGTGGGTGATATGGAGTAGCCACCCTGTGGTTGACTCCATAACGTACCAAAGCAGAGTAAAGCTGTTTATTACAGAAATGAGTGCCCCCATCACTGATTAACACTCTAGGGATACCAAATCTGCTGAAGATATGTTTCTGGAGGAATTTTAACACTGTTTTAGTGTCATTAGTGGGTGTTGCAATAGCTTCCACCCATTTGGATACATAATCCACTGCCACCAGAATATAGGTGTTTGAGTATGATGGTGGGAAAGGTCCCATGAAGTCAATGCCCCATACATCAAACAACTCAATCTCCAAGATTCCTTGTTGGGGCATGGCATAACTATGAGGCAGGTTGCCTGATCTTTGGCAACTATCACAGTTAAGCACAAATGCTCGGGAATCTTTATAGAGAGTAGGCCAGTAGAAGCCACTTTGGAGGACTCTTGTGGCTGTTCGTTCACTTCCAAAATGTCCTCCATACTGTGATCCATGGCAATGCCAAAGGATCTTCTGTGCTTCTTCTTTAGGCACACATCTACGGATTACTCCGTCTGCACATCTCTTAAAGAGATATGGTTCATCCCAAAGATAGTACTTTGCATCTGTGATTAATTTCTTTGATTGCATCTTACTGTACTCTTTGGGTATGAATCTTACTGCCTTGTAGTTTGCAATGTCTGCAAACCATGGCACTTCCTGGATGGCTAGTAGTTGCTCATCCGGAAAGGTTTCAGAAATTTCAGTGAGAGGGAGGGACGCCCCTTCCACTGGTTCTATTCGGGACAGGTGATCTGCTACTTGATTCTCTGTCCCTTTTCTGTCTCTTATTTCTATATCAAACTCTTGCAGAAGCAACACCCATCTGATGAGTCTGGGTTTTGAATCCTGCTTTGTGAGTAGATATTTAAGAGCAGCATGATCAGTGTACACAATCACTTTTGATCCTACTAAGTAGGATCTGAATTTGTCAATGGCGTAAACCACTGCAAGTAGCTCTTTTTCTGTGGTTGTGTAATTCTTCTGTGCATCATTTAGCACACGGCTGGCATAGTAAATGACATGCAGAAGCTTGTCATGCCTTTGTCCCAACACTGCACCAATGGCATGGTCACTGGCATCACACATCAGTTCAAATGGTAATGTCCAGTCTGGTGCAGAGATGATTGGTGCTGTAACCAATTTAGCTTTCAGAGTCTCAAATGCCTGCAGACACTCTTCATCAAAGATGAATGGCGTGTCTGCAGCTAGCAGGTTGCTCAGAGGTTTGGCGATTTTTGAAAAATCCTTTATAAACCTCCTATAGAACCCTGCATGTCCCAGAAAGCTTCTGATTGCCTTAACATTAGCAGGTGGTGGTAATTTTTCAATTACTTCTACCTTAGCTTGGTCCACTTCTATCCCCTTGTTCGAAATTTTGTGCCCAAGGACAATTCCTTCAGTCACCATAAAGTGACATTTTTCCCAGTTTAAAACCAGGTTAGTCTCTTGGCATCTTTTCAGGACAAGTGCTAAATGGTTAAGGCAGGAGCTGAATGAGTCTCCAAATACTGAAAAGTCATCCATGAAGACTTCCAGAAATTTTTCCACCATATCAGAGAAAATTGAAAGCATGCACCTCTGAGTGGTGTGCGGGTCGTTAGTGTGTCTGGCTCCTTGCCTCGCGCACCGAACGGCCGCGCTGAAACACGAGTTGCCCAAAAGGCTTGCTTGGCGCAATGCGAGCAAGGTGAGATGCCGAAAGGCTTGCTGGGCGCAATGCCAGCAAGATGCACGTTGCCTAGGCACACTAGCAAGCCCGTTGGGGTTGTGGTGTGCCGTCGGGGTCCCCCGCCCCGGGTTCAAGGTCGAGCACGGGCGTCTGGCTGCTGCACACCCCGATCACCAGAGGACCAAGAAGGGAAACACGTCCATGCACGCCCCATCTGGGAACCACCTAGTGAGCATGGCGTGGTCGAGTTGTGCCTTGTGCACCCGTGGCGTGCTCGCCTTACGTCTATGGTCGACGCAAGACTGTGCCCGACACGGTGTTGGTTTTGCTGTGCGGGTTGCTTAATCTAGACGGTGCGGCTGTTCGATTATCGCCCGAAGCACCTCACGCCTCGGGCTGTCCCTTGAATGTTCTTCGTCGTTTCCCCCGAACCCTGCCCAGCAGAGTTGGCTCGGCACTCCCGTATGCTTCCGCTTGCCTGCACGCTCCAAGG